>NC_041232.1:63707751-63708377 GCF_002837175.3 Physeter macrocephalus | reverse complement strand
AAGCAACCTAAATGTCCATCAACAGATGAATGGGTAAAGATGATATGGTATATATATACAATGGACTATTACTCAACCATAAAAAAGAATGAAATAGTGCCATTTGCAGCAACATGGATGGAGCTAGAGATGATATGTTAAGTGAAGTAAGTCAGACAAAGAAAGACAAATATCATATGATATCGCTTATACGTGGAATCTAAAAAAAATGATATGAATGAACTTATTTACAAAAGAGAAGCAGAGTCATAGACATAGAAAACAAACTTATGGTTACCAAATGGGAAAGGGGGAGGGACGGATAAATTAGGAATTTGGGATTAATAGATACACACTACTATATATAAAACAGATAAACAACAAGGTCCTACTGTATAGCACAGGGAACTATATTCAATATCTTGTAGTAACGTATACTGGAAAAGAATCTGAAAAAGAATATATATATATATTATATATAACTGAATCACTTTGCTATACGCCTGAAACATTGTAAATCAACCATACTTCAATTTTTTTAAATGGAGAAAAAAAAACTTTAAAAAAAAAACAAAATGGCAATTTACTATATGAGAAGTGATTACACTTCAGTCCACAAACATGAGTGAGCAAAATGGTTTATTTTT
>NC_041232.1:63698161-63699783 GCF_002837175.3 Physeter macrocephalus | reverse complement strand
CAGCACTATGTACAATAGCCAAGACATGGAAGCAACCTAAATGTCCATCAACAGATGAATGGGTAAAGATGATATGGTATATATATACAATGGACTATTACTCAACCATAAAAAAGAATGAAATAGTGCCATTTGCAGCAACATGGATGGAGCTAGAGATGATATGTTAAGTGAAGTAAGTCAGACAAAGAAAGACAAATATCATATGATATCGCTTATATGTGGAATCTAAAAAAAATGATATGAATGAACTTATTTACAAAAGAGAAGCAGAGTCATAGACATAGAAAACAAACTTATGGTTACCAAATGGGAAAGGGGGAGGGACGGATAAATTAGGAATTTGGGATTAATAGATACACACTACTATATATAAAACAGATAAACAACAAGGTCCTACTGTATAGCACAGGGAACTATATTCAATATCTTGTAGTAACGTATACTGGAAAAGAATCTGAAAAAGAATATATATATATATTATATATAACTGAATCACTTTGCTATACGCCTGAAACATTGTAAATCAACCATACTTCAATTTTTTAAAATGGAGAAAAAAAAACTTTAAAAAAAAAAACAAAATGGCAATTTACTATATGAGAAGTGATTACCCTTCAGTCCACAAACATGAGTGAGCAAAATGATTTATTTTTCTTTCCCTTTAAAAAGTAACTCAACTCTGTCTCCCAGTTTCTGTCCTAGATGCAGCAACCTGGAAAGCATATTATTTCCACCACTGCAAAGATTTTTTTTTTTTAAAGCTGGAAAAAAGGCAAGTTGACAACTTTTATTGAACCCATGAGAGAGCTGAGGGCAACCAACTAGAATGAAATCCAGGAAGAAACAGGTGCCCTCAGGGAGAGACAGGGAATGAGTACTGGCTTACCTGGGGTAGACACAGCTGGACAGCAGTAAGAATTCAGCTGGAACGCGTAACAGACTAGTAGAGACAGAGTGTGGGCTGCCAAGAATATGTGAAGCCCAAGGGGGAAATTTGCTTTTCTCTGCAGACCCCAAGGTTAGGGAGAGACCTTGAGAAAGCATCTCTTGTGATCCAGGCCAGGGGGAAGTGAACATCCGCCACCATGGAAGGGACACGAAACCCCACCCAGATGTTTCTCCCCCATCCCCGCTATGAGACAAAAGCCTTAATCTGTAGGGGAAAGGGCAGCAACACCATAGCCATAGGATGCACCATTTATAACCAATTTGAAGATGAATAAAACATTCACATACATTTTGTTTCCCCTAAAACATTATACATAAATTAATGCAGCGCTCTGATTACCATCCTACACGTGCATTTAGATTGCAAATGAGCTCAGTTTTAAGCACTTTTGTAAGAGCAAGTGAGAGATGCATTACATGGCCATATTGATATTAATGATGGTGACCTCCAGAATTGCCCCTTCCCAAGAACACACACAGACACAAGAAGTTACTACACAATAGTTTTCCCTATATCCCATTGGTCCAAACTTAGATCATGTCTGAGAGACTGGGGAAGAGTCTTTATTCTGGGTGCCCACATGTCCTGCTAAAAATATTAATTACATGGGGCTTCCCTGGTGGCGCAGTGGTTGCGCGTCCGCCTGCCGATGCAGCGGAACTGGGTTCGC
>NC_041232.1:63678505-63697955 GCF_002837175.3 Physeter macrocephalus | reverse complement strand
TGCTCCGCAACGGGAGAGGCCACAACAGTGAGGAGGCCCGCATACCACAAAAAAAAAAAAAAAAAAAAAAAAAAAATCAATTACTGTGGAAAAAAGTAGCATGCATCTTCTTTGTTAAAAAAAAGGCCTCGTTTTTTATCACTATTTTTGCTGTAATTCCACTTTGATTTTCCAATATTAATTCCATATTAATATTGTTATACTATTTTTTGCATGGTAAATTTTTTCCCATTTCTTCCTTTTCAACTCTTCTGAATGAATTTGTTTCAGCAAAGTGTCTTGGCTATAGCTCGTAGCTGGATTTTGTTTTCTTTTTTATTCAGTGTGATAAACCTATCTTTAAATAGGTGACATATCCATTATACTTATTGTGAACCATCTTATTTTTGTCTTCTGTTTGTCATGCATTTTTCCTTTTTTTTTTTTCTTTCTTTTCCCTCTGTCTATGCTGTATGTTGAGATGGATAGAGTTGTATAGATCTTTCCACCCCCTTTTATCACTCTACTGTGGGAAGCTATTTGTTCTACTACTATTCATGTAGTAGTTTCCATTTAAATTTTAATGTCATATCAACCAACTGAAGCAGGTAAAATGTCTCATGCTCAGAGATATTCAGGTTTGGTCAGGAGCCTGATGAAACTCCCTGGGATGTGCTTACAGGTTCTGATCAGCCCTTCTGGTGTCATGTATATATGCCTAAGTCAGCCATTGCTTCAGGGATGGGAGTGGTGGAGGTAGCAGTACTCTCCTTGGTCATGCCTGTGTCATGGACCAACCTGGTATTCAGGGGGAGGGATTAGACTCACCCACACAACAGAGACTAGGCACGGGAAAGGGGTGTTATTGCCAAAAGAAGGGGAATTAGATGCCTACCCAGGAGGGTCCATCATAAATGTGTATGCACCTAACAACAGAGCTTCAAAATGCATGATAGAATTGGTTGAACAGGAGAGATAGACAAATCCACAGTTAGTTGGAAAGCCCACTGCTTTGTTTTCTTTTTCTCTGCAGCATTGGAAAACTGGAATATAATTAATTTTCTCTCACATCCTTGAAAAATTGGAAAATTAATAGCTCCTTGCCCTCAAGGGAGGGAAATTAATTTTTTCCATTGTTCATTATTCTGATTTAGAATTTAATGGGCCATAGAAATAATGGCAAAAGAAAAGGAAAAGAGGAAGGAGAGGGTGCCTTTGAGATTGAGCAACAGAGGGAGGGATTTCATGCAGAGTAAGAGAGGTCAAAGATGGGAGTGGAAGTGAGTCTAAGAGCAGAGCCACACCCCACTCAGTGGCAGAGTTCAGGGATGGAGCGGAGAGGGTAAGGCTTCACCTGTGTGGCAGTGTGGAGCTCTAGGGAGGTGCATGTGCAGGCATGGAGAACTCCAGCCTTTCCAGAATTTTTTTCACCCAAATGAATGAGAGCTGCTGCACCTAAAGCAAGATGTAAGCCATGACGGCGGGGCGGGGGCGGTCTAGGCAGTCTTCAGTGGGGATAGGCTACTAATGAGGGCAGGGCCTTCCCTGATGTCTTGGTGCAGCCTAAGACCCCAGAACCTACGTAAAATCTGTTGGGAAGTGGAGGGGATGGGGATGGAGATAGAACAATGAGTGAAACTGGATTATCATCATGGCCCAGTGGTAGATGGTAACAGTATGCTGCTCCCATGACAGGAACAGATGGTGTTTGCAAATCATAGAAGAGCCTCTATGTTGCATCAAGAAGAAAAAATTTCTCCACAGAGTACAAGTAGAGCCCCCATACCCCGCCCGCCACCTTCTCTTACACAGCCTCTCAGCTTAAAAGGCTCTTGGAAACACAACACACTCCGAGCCCTAAACAATCCTGTGCGCCGAGCTCTCCTCGCCCGCTGGGCAGGACGAGGCACAGCCCCCGGGCGAAGACCGCTGCCCAGCACGTCCCAACGCGAGTCGTGGGCATGATCCCCTCGACCTCCACGTTGCACGTCCCGGCTTCTCTTAGGTGTCCACGCAGAGCTGTGCCTTTCCCTTCCTTCCCAGCTAGAGTTACATGATATGACATCCCTGACCACACCCTTCAACAGCCCACATGCTGACTAGCTTTGGAAGGCCAGTCTAAACCAGTTGAGTCCGTGGCTGCCTCTTTTAAAAGTTGTTTATTATGTGTAACTTGCTTTTTACTGCACTTTAGTTTAAAACCTGGCTTCATGTAAGGCCTGTTCTTAATCTTCGAGAACCAAACACGCCTTTTTAGAGCGCTAAGGAGTGTAAAAAGCCGTGATTCCGTCACTGTAACGGCTTCCTGTCCCTACGTGCTGTCTTACACCCTCATTCTCTCCATCCCTCTGCTGTCACTGGTTAATCACCGGTTGCCAAGGACTCACTGAATAAAAGCTTGGCAAGTAGAATAAATGGGGCGGGAGAACCTTGTGAACAGTCCTCTACTTAGCCTGAGAAATGCAGGTTTAGTTCTCCTCTTCCAAAGGTAAAGGTATTTCACTGGAGCTGTACTTAATCTATATAAACTTAAAACACAAGTACTCTTTTATAGACACCAGGAATAAAGGAATACAGTAATCAGTTACTTAATGTTTAGATCTGCCCAATTTAACGTTAACACTTGGAAACTGGAAGAAGCATCTCTAATAATCAATCTTTTGTTAGCATTTTTCTTCTTTGCATTTTTTTAAAAGTCAGTTCAATTCATTTTACAACGTCATAAAATCAATAATGACTTTTAACTCAAATAACAATTCAGCATAAAGGTTTGAATTCTGCACCAGATATCTTTATTTCTTTACTTATGGCTGCATTGGGTCTTTGTTGCTGCGTGCAGGCTTTCTCTCGTTGCAGTGAGTGGGGGCTACTCTTTGTTGAGGTGCTCAGCCTTCTCATTGCAGTGGCTTCTCCTGTTTGGGAGCACGGGCTCTAGGTGCACGGGCTTCAGTAGTTGTGGCTTGCGGGCTTCAGCAGTTGTGGCTTGCAGGCTCTAGAGCACAGGCTCAGTAGTTGTGGTACACGGACTTAACTGCTCTGTGGCATGTGGGATCTTCCCGGACCAGGGCTCGAACCCGTGTGCCCTGCACTGGTAGGCGGATTCATAACCACTGCGCCACCAGGGAAGTCCCTCTTTATTTTATTTTATTATTTTTTTAACATCTTTATTGGAGTATAATTGCTTTACAATGATGTGTTAGTTTCTGCTTTATAAAAAAGTGAATTAGCTATACATATACTTGTATCCCCATATCCTCACTCTGTGTAGTTACTAAGTTATCAATTCTCTGAAATAAGTGTTCCTGCTATTTCAGGAAGAATTTTCATGTTTGCTCTAGAGCACAGGCTCAGTAGTTGTGGTACACGGACTTAACTGCTCTGTGGCATGTGGGATCTTCCCGGACCAGGGCTCGAACCCGCGTGCCCTGCACTGGTAGGCGGATTCTTAACCACTGCGCCACCAGGGAAGTCCCTCTTTATTTTATTTTATTATTTTTTTAACATCTTTATTGGAGTATAATTGCTTTACAATGATGTGTTAGTTTCTGCTTTATAAAAAAGTGAATTAGCTATACATATACTTGTATCCCCATATCCTCACTCTGTGTAGTTACTAAGTTATCAATTCTCTGAAATAAGTGTTCCTGCTATTTCAGGAAGAATTTTCATGTTTGACATAACATCATGGTGGAGTTTTGATCTGTCTTTTGAAACATTAGTAGCATTTGAAAGATTACTTGAGAATCAAATTTTTATAGATTAAACAACTTGTGTTTTTAATATTTTATGGGACCGATTCTTTTTATTAATTGTACTGTCTTTATATTTTTATTTTAGTATAAATGTTTATAATAAGCTTTTTTAAAAAACATCTTTATTGAAGTATAATTGCTTTACAATGGTGTGTTAGTTTCTGCTTTATAAAAAAGTGAATTAGCTATACATATACTTGTATCCCCATATCCTCACTCTGTGTAGTTACTAAGTTATCAATTCTCTGAAATAAGTGTTCCTGTTATTTCAGGAAGAATTTTCATGTTTGACATAACATCATGGTGGAGTTTTGATCTGTCTTTTGAAACATTAGTAGCATTTTAAAGATTACTTGAGAATCAAATTTTTATAGATTTTATAACAACTTGTGTTTTTAATATTTTATGGGACCTATCTGTTTACCTAGAGTAATGTGTGTTATGTACATAATTGTTACTGAAGCTGACAAACATGTCACCCACATGCATTCTCCCTGTGCCATCATAGCTGCAGTTAGATTTATGGTACCCGGCAAGCAGATCAGACCCAAAGCAGGACCTTGTAGTGTTCCCTCATAGAATACTTCTCTGTAGTCAGTTTCTCAAATTAATTTGCCGCATGAACCAAATAGCCATAATTCACTTTTTGGACACACTGGTACCATAATTAAAGAATTAGGAAGTGTAAAAAATTAAAGGTTGATGCCAGTGACAGTAAAACATAAGACTGTTTCATTTTTCTCTTACTATGAAGGTCATTAGATACTAAAGGTGATTTTTCCTAAAGAAAGAAATGTATTTCTTAAATAATAAGACTTGAAAGTCAAAATTACCCCTTGATCCAGAGGGTACAGAATGGATGTTGTGTTAGCAGGCATGGAAACAACATAAATCTCATTGTACTTCTCCATCAGAGCTCTTGGGCGACCAGGTGCATTGTCAATGAGCAGTCATATTTTGAAAGGAATATTTTTTTCTGAGCAGGAGGTCTCAACAGTGGGCTCATAATATTCAGTGTACCATGTTATAAGCTGTCATCTAGGCTTCATTTTTCCATTTATAGAGCACAGGCAGAGTAGATTTAGCATAATTCTTAAGGGCTCTTGGATTTTCAGAATGGTAAATGAGCATTGGTTTCAACTGAGAGTCACCAGCTACATTAGCCCCTAACAGGGGAGTCAGCCTGTCTTTGAAGCTTTGAAGCCAAGCTTTAACTTCTCCTCTTTAGCTGTGAAAGTCCTGGATGGCATCTTCTTCCAATAGAAGGCAGTTCTGTCTACATTGAAAATCTGTCATTCAGTGTAGCCTCCTGCATTATTTATCTTAGCTAGATCTTCTGGATAACTTGCTGCAGCCTCTATATCAGCACTTGCTGCTTCACCTTGTACTTTGATGTTACGGAGACGGCTTCTTCCCTTAAACCTCATGAACCAACCTCTGCTAGCTTCAAACTTCTGTTCTGCAGCTTCCTCACCTCTCTCAGCCTTCATAGAATTGAAGAGAGTTAGGGTCTTGTTCCGGATTGGGCTTTGGCTTAAGGGAATGTTGTGGCTGGTTTGAGCTTCTATCCAGACCATGAAAACTTTCTCCATTTCAGCAATAAGGCTGTTTCACTTTCTGATCATTGTGTGTTCACTGAGTAACACTTTTCATTTCCTTCGAGAGCGTTCCCTTCGCATTCACAGCTTGGCTAACTGTTTGGCCAGGAGGCCTAGCTTTTGGCCTGTCTTTGCTCTTGACATCCTTCCTCACTAAGCCTAATCATTTCTGGCTTTTGATTTAAAGTGAGGGATATGTGAAGTCCTTTCACTTGAACACTTAGAGGCCAGTGTATGTTTTTTAATCAGCTTAATTTCTTTTGTAAAAATTAATTAATTTTTTATTTTTGGCTGTGTTGGGTCTTTGTTACTGTGCGCGGGCTTTCTCTAGTTGCCGTGACCAGGGGCTACTCTTTGTTGCAGTGCACAGGCTTCTCATTGCGGTGGCTTCTCTTGTTGCGGAGTGTGGGCTCTAGGTGCGTGGGCTTCAGTAGTTGTGGCACGCAGGCTCGGTATTTGTGGTGCATGGGTTTAGTTGCTCCGCAGCATGTGGGGTCTTCCCGGACCAGATAACAGACCCATGTCCCCTGCATTGGCAGGTGGATTCTTTTTTTTTTTTTTTTTTTTTTTTGTGGTATGCGGGCTGTGGGGTCTTCCCGGACCAGATAACAGACCCATGTCCCCTGCATTGGCAGGTGGATTCTTTTTTTTTTTTTTTTTTTTTTTTGTGGTATGCGGGCCTCCCTCTGCTGTGGCCCCTCCCATTGCGGAGCACAGGCTCCGGACGCGCAGGCCCAGCGGCCACGGCTCACGGGCCCAGCCGCTCCGCGGCACGTGGGACCCTCCCAGACCGGGACGCGAACCCGGTCCCCCCGCATTGGCAGGCGGACGCGCAACCACCGCGCCACCAGGGAAGCCCCTGGCAGGTGGATTCTTTTTTTTTTGTTTGTTTGTTTTTTGTTTTTTTTGTTTTGTTTTTCTTTTTGTGGTACGCGGGCCTCCCTCTGCCGTGGCCTCTCCCGTTGCGGAGCACAGGCTCCGGACGCGCAGGCCCAGCGGCCACGGCTCACGGGCCCAGCCGCTCCGCGGCACGTGGGATCCTCCCAGACCGGGGCGCGAACCCGGCTTCCCTGCATCGGCAGGCGGACGCGCAACCACCGCGCCACCAGGGAAGCCCCTGGCAGGTGGATTCTTAACCACTGTGCCACCAGGGAAGTCCCCGGCCTAATTTCCATACTGTTGTGTCTCAGGGAATAGGGAAGATGAAGGGGAGGGAGAGAGATGGGGGAACAGCCATCAATAGAGCAGTCGGAACACACACATTTATTGATTAAGTTTTCCATCTTACATGGGTGTGGTTCGTGGCCCCCCAAAACAGTTACAATAGTAACATCAAAGATCACTGGTCACAATCACCTTAGCAAATATAATAATCATGAAAAAGCTGGAAATATTGTGAGAATTACCGAATGTGACACAGAGACACAAAGTGAATAAATGCTGTTGGAAAATGGCACCAATAGACCTGCTCGACACAAAGTTGCTGCAAACCTACAATTTGTAAGAAACATAATATCTGCAAAACACGATAAAGGTGAAACACAATAAAATGAGATATGCCTGTATACAAGTCAGAATGAACTTTTTTTTCCTGGCACCCTACTTGATGAGAGAATTCTAATCAGCGGCAAAATGTCCTTGAACACAAGCTTTCATTTCCTTCTACTGAGTGGTCAGAACTAATGTGAAGGTTTGCTCTGCCACCTTCAAAAATTCCCTCTTCCTCTTCTCTTGCTCCCTTTCCCCCCTCTTTCTCATTCTTGTGCCTGTGCAAATATTTGAGTAGCTGCTGCTTTCACTTCTGCTGCGGAAATTATGACACACTTCTTTAAAAGGTAGAGAAAAGGGAAAAAAAACATAGATCTTCTGATACCACGTCATTGGACTTTGGGGGGTCAGTAATCTTTCAAGCCCAGCAGGACCATAAAATTCCCATGTGTCTGAGAGAAGCACTGGGGCATGAGTGGGGAAGAAATTAAAAGAGTGAGAAAGGGAATAGGGGAAGAAAGAAAGAAAGAAAGAGAGAAGAGAGATAGAAAGAAAGAAAGAAAGAAAGAAAGAAAGAAAGAAAGAAAGAAAGAAAGAAAGAAAGAAGGATTGAAGGAAGGAAGGAAGGAAGGAGGAGGTGAGGACAGAAAAAGAATTGTTTAGTGTGAATATTCACGCATTCATCTCTCGTACAAATCCCTTGTTGAGTGTAGGAAATTGCCCCGCACCAGACCTCACATGGTTTCCTCTAAGGTCTGATGTGACAGCAAATATCTGCTGAATCAGTAGCTCTGAACTGAACCAGGAAATTCACCAAAATTAGGAAAGTCACAGTATTAGTCAGGGCCACTCCAAAAAAAGTTACACCCAAGAGGAAGAATCCTCTGGTCTGAATTTTTCTCCTTTTGTGAAATTCTCTGCTTCGTGTCCAGAGCAAAGAACACACAAGTAGCAGCTACTTGTCCATCAAATGTTGTGCAGTTGGTTTCTTCTGGAAAAAATAACCTGCAGCATATTTAAGTTAGATTTTGTTCTTCTGTTGCCCTCAGAGCATTAGCCCACAAAAGGGTCCAGCTTCTGTGATGACTGCTACAGAAGCAGGTGTAGTCAATGTGCCATAGATATTAACCTTTTTAAAATGTCCATTATCCTTGCTATAAGTTAATTTTTATGAGGCCAGGTCTATGTCTCTTTTATTCATCATTGGACAATCATCACCCTGCATAGTAGAAGCGTAGTAAATATTTCTTGAATATACAAATTAATACTGTTGGTAAATCCAACCTACAGCCATGTAGCAATGACAGAAAACACTAAACTAACTGGTAATTATCATTATAATGTACTGAAAGAGCTCTGTCATAAAGAAGTTAGGCAGTCCATTATGTACAATATCTAGTGCTCAAGCTATTTGCCTTATACATTCACTGGCACCTAAAAAAAGGATGTTGATTTGCATTTCTCTAATAAATCGTGATGTTGAGCATGTTTTCATGTGCCTCTTGGCCATCTGTATGTCTTCTTTGGAGAAATGTCTATTTAGGTCTTCTGCCCGTTTTTTGACTGGGTTGTTTGTTTTTGTTTTTTGACATTGAGCTGCATGAGCTGTTTGTATATTTTGGAGATTAATCCTTAGTCAGTTTCTTTGTTTGCAAATATTTTCTCCCATTCTGAGGGTTGTCTCTTCGTCTTGTTTACGGTTTCCTCTGCTCTGCAAAAGCTTTTAGTTTCATTAGGTCCCATCTGTTTATTTTTGTTTTTATTTTCATTACTCTAGGAGGTGGGTCAAAAAAGATCTTACTGTGATTTATGTCAAAGAGTGTTCTTCCTATGTTTTCCTCTAAGAGTTTTATAGTGTCTGGTCTTACATTTAGGTCTTTAATCCATTTAGAGTTTATTTTTGTGTATGGTGTTAGGGAGTGTTCAAGTTTCATTCTTTTACATGTAGCTGTCCAGTTTTCCAAGTACCACTTATTGAAGAGGCTGTCTTTTCTCCACTGTATATCCTTCCCTCCTTTATCAAAGATAAGGTGACCATATGTGTGTGGGTTGATCTCTGGGCTTTCTATCCTGTTCCATTGATCTATATTTCTGTTTTGTGCCAGTACCATACTGTCTTGATTACTGTAGCTTTGTAGTATAGCCTGAAGTCAGGAGCCTGATTCCTCCAGCTCTGTTTTCCTTTCTCAAGATCGCTTTGGCTATTCAGGGTCTTTTGTGTCTCCATACAAATTGTAAGATTTTTTGTTCTAGTTCTGTGAAAAATGCCATTGGTGATTTGATAGGGATTGCATTGAATCTGTAGATTTCTTTGGGTAGTATAGTCATTTTCAAAATATTGATTCTTCCAATCCAAGAACGTGGTATATCTCTCCATCTGTTTTTGTCATCTTTGATTTCTTTCATCAGTGTCATATTTTTCTGAGTACAGGTCTTTTACCTCCTTAGGTAGGTTTATTCCTAGGTATTTAGGTATCACCTCACAAGGGTCAGAATGGCCATCATCAAAAAAATCTACAAACAATAAATGCTGGAGAGGAGAAAAGGGAACACTCTTGCACTGTTGGTGGGAATGTAAATTGATGCAGCCACTATGGGGAATAGTACGGAGGTTCCTTAAAAAACCAAAAATAGAATTACCATATGACCCAGCAATCCCACTACTGGACATATACCCTGAGAAAACCATAATTCAAAAAGACACATGCACCCCAATGTCCATTGCAGCATTATTTACAATAGCCAGGTCATGGAAACAACCTAAATGCCCATCAACAAATGAATCGATAAAGAAGATATGGTACATATATACAATGGAATATTACTCAGCCATAAAAAGGAACAAAATTGATCATTTGTAGAGACGTGGATGGACCTAGAGTCTGTCATACAGAGTGAAGTAAGTCAGAAAGAGAAAAACAAATATCGTATATTAATTCATATATGTGGAATCTAGAAAAATGGTACAGATGAACCTGTTTGCAAGGTAGAAATAGACACACAGATGCAGAGAACAAACGTATGGACACCAAGGTGGGAAAGGGGGAGGGGGATGAATTGGGAGATTGGGATTGACATATATACACGATATGTATAAAATGGAGAAAACCATAATTCAAAAAGACACATGCACCCCAATGTCCATTGCAGCATTATTTACAATAGCCAGGTCATGGAAACAACCTAAATGCCCATCAACAAATGAATCGATAAAGAAGATATGGTACATATATACAATGGAATATTACTCAGCCATAAAAAGGAACAAAATTGATCATTTGTAGAGACGTGGATGGACCTAGAGTCTGTCATACAGAGTGAAGTAAGTCAGAAAGAGAAAAACAAATATCGTATATTAATTCATATATGTGGAATCTAGAAAAATGGTACAGATGAACCTGTTTGCAAGGTAGAAATAGACACACAGATGCAGAGAACAAACGTATGGACACCAAGGTGGGAAAGGGGGAGGGGGATGAATTGGGAGATTGGGATTGACATATATACACGATATGTATAAAATGGATAACTAATGAGAACCTACTGTGTAGCACAGGGAACTCTACTCAATGCTCTGTGGTGACCTAAATGGGAAGGAAATAAAAAAAAAGAGGGGATAAGTGTAAACATATAGCTGGTTCACTTCACCCTACAGTAGAAATTAACACAACATTATAAAACAATTATATCCCAATAAATAAAAAAAGGATGTTGAATAAAATGAGCAAGAGTGACATCAATAGAGGAATAACATGAATCCTCTCTAATTTTGTAAAGGAAAGTATTCAACATAATCAGTTCCTTATTATTAGTTATAACTAACTTATAATACATCTCATAATATTTTCATTGAGGACCAGTGAAGTAGACTATACACGCTATAATTGTAGACTAAACACAAGTTTTTTTCAAAATATTCAATGAAAATTATTTCAGACTCTTTTTTAGGATCTTATATCTGTTTCATTTTTTCATGAACACTGTGAGCATACTTCAATGCGATTCAATATTGTACCTGATTTTTTCATTGAGATATAATTGACATATAATGTTATATTAGTTTCAGGTGCACGACAGTGTATGTATTGCAAAATGATCACCACAATAAGTCTAGTTAACATCTGTCACCACACAGAGTTAACACCTTTTTTTCTTGTGACGAGAACTTTTAAGATCTACTCTCTTAGCAACTTTTAAATATAGAATACAGTGTTATCAACTGTAGTTGCCATGCTGTACATTGTACCCTAGGACTTATAACTGGAAGGTTGTACCTTTGGACCACCCTCAACCTCCACCTCTGGCAACCACCAATCTGTTCTCTGTATCTATGAGTTTGGTTTTTACTTACTTACTTATTTTAGATTCCACATATAAGTGAGATCATACAGTATTTGTCTCTCTCTGCTTGACTTAATTTCACTTCATATAATGCCCTCAAGGTCGATTCATGTGTCACAAACAGCAGGATTTATGTATATATCTCCAAGTTTTCTGTATCCATTATCCATCAATGGACACAGATTGTTTCCATTTCTTGGCCACTGTAAATAAAGCTGCAGTGAACATGGGGGTGCAGATACCTTTTTGAGTTAGTGTTTATTTTCCTTCATATAAATACCCAGAAGTAGAATTTCTAGATCATATGGTAGCTCTATTTTTAATTTTTGAGGAACCTCCATACTGTTTTCCACAGACTGCACTGATACGTACCCACCCATAGTGCACAAGGGTTCCCTTTGCTCCACATCCTTGCCAGCACCTGTTATTTCTTGTCTTTCTGGTAACAGTCCTTCCTAGTTTCTTCCTCCTTTTTGCTTCTTAGAATGCATCTATGCTTTGGACCTAGAGATGGTGGAGGGCTAAGGGGAAAGAGTCTGAGTCCCTGAGGGCTCCATGGGACAGAGCTCCCCCACCAGCCTGACAGTTACATCTGTGGACTTTCTATCTTTTCTTGAGGTATTTAGTTACAGCTAAACTAATCTCAGTTATATACACTGATGCTATGTTATCTTTTTATGCTCACGTATCTCTTTCTTAGTGGGATTATATGTCCCTTGAGGAGGAAAGTGGTGGCTAAGAACTTCTTGGTATCCCACTTAATATCTAGCTTTGTGACTGGCTTTCACAATGGCCCAGTCTAGGACCAAGACCTGGTGAGTATGTCTCATGCGTTGGCTTTGTAAAAATTCTAGAGTCTAAGTATTTGTATTAGTCTCCAATGGTTACCATAGGACTGGAATCACTCACCTGTGTCAATCAAAGACTGCAGGTCTAAATTTAGAAAGCGCTCGCACTGTCTGGAAGCCTAATTTCTTTTGGAGACTATTACACAGCTGGGGGCTGTCAGAAACTTTTCACAAGTCTGCTGTTCTCCACCCTAACTCACACCTTCCCTTCCAAACCCTCTGCCTCTGGTCTGGGACCCTGGGCATCCCCAGAAACAAACAAGTTAACTTGCCCTGAGGATCTGTCTGCAGTGCACTATTGTTGTTAGCAAAGGCTGTCATTTTGGGAGGAAAGCATAATTAGTTCAAGATTAAAATGGTGCATATCTACTGGCAGTTTCGCAGAATTCACACCATGGAACACAATTCCTCTTATTCCTGGCTCCTCCCTCCTTTGTTGACCCTCATTCACCGAGGTGCCCTAAGAGACAGCTCTCTGTCTGCCCCTACATGAAGAGGTCAGTGCTCACAGAAATGATGTAATTCCTTAGGTGCTGGAGGGAAATGAGGAGGCTTGGCCACTAAAATGTTTGTCAGAACAGTCAAAGCAGAATTTGGGGAACCCTGTGAAGGGGTTTATTTTTTGAGAGGGGGTTTACCTTTTTAGAAAGCACAGACAGGACCAAATATGCCCTAGACCAGGGTGTACAATAAATAGCTTATCTTCTGCAGGCCATATGGCTTCTGCCACAACTAATCACTCTGCCATTTAAGCATGAAAGTAGCCATGGACAATACACCAAAAGTTGGACACAGGGTGGCTGTATTCCACTAAAACTTTATTTACAACCCAGGCAGTGAGCCAGAAGAGGTCCGCGGACCTTAGTTTGCCAACACCCGCCCTGGGCCAATTCCAGAAGCTTGAGGTCTCCCCTGTAGTGCAAAGACTTTTCTCCTGCCTTTGCCCAGACTGGTGATCTGGCTCTGTCGGGCCACTCCACAGCCCCCGCAGAGGCCTCCCACTGGAAGATGCTGCCAAAGCCTGACCTGAACGCTCACAGCCCTGGGCCAGGTTTGTCCTTGTCAGCATCCTCCCTCCCTGTCCAGGGATGCCCGGCTCCTTCTTGAAGCCCTCTTGCCTGCAGGCTGCCCAGATACCCCCTTCAGTGTCCACCCGGGATGCCCATCCTGGACAGTGCCTGTGCTCCTCTGACCTCCTTGACCTCTTTTCCCACTGAAACTGACCTATTGGGAGCGGTAACTCAGCCACCTCAGAAGCCTAAAAGTATTGATCACCCATCATACATCCATTCAGCACTAATCCAATGGAACAAAGCCATAAGGCGGTAGGTATTTTATGCCTTCTGATGAACAAAATACCACGAAGCTTGTGACCTTCATGGGCAAGCTCTGAAGCCTGTGACCTTCAGAGCACCTGGGCATAAGGCTGGTGGACCTGACTTGTCTTAAGTGATGGACTTGAGGCTGGGCTGCCATGACCTGCCTGCAGGAGCAGAACAGAGGTGCCCCTCAGGTTGGAGCTCATTTAATGGTCCAGCCACTGGCATCTTTTCCCAGTGGGGCTCCTGGTCCATTTCCTAGCAGGCCCCACCCCAGACAGGACACTGACACCCTCTGTTTGTCTGGCTATAGGGCCACTAGCAAAGGTATATGTAATTCTGACCTTGCTCCAGAAAAACAGGCTCATGCATTCCCTAACTTCTTTTTCCCTCAAAGAGACACTTGGCCAGCTTGTAGCGGCCCTCCATCCCATCCCCCCTGCCTACTGTGCCTCCTTTACACAGAACTTCTGCAGAAGGCAGAAGGAACCCTACCAGTCTCCTACGAGTAGGTCTGCAGACACCACTAGCTCTCAGCCAAGGTCCTTCTGGTCTTCTATACCCACACATTCCTCCCTTTTGCAGGTTTTTCCCCCACTTTATCCCTCACCCTAGCTACACCAACTAATTCTGACAAAGCTGCTTCCTGTTTGATGAGGATAGCAAATTCACTGGGGGGTTGGGGTTGGAGTGGAGTAATTATTTACTAGAACATCAGGAAGCAGGGGTCAGTTACACAAAACGTTTTGGGAAACCACGCTGATTCAGATGATTCAGATGGAATTCATTTCTTCTCACTCCAGTGCTTTTAGTTTCCTGAGGCACTGTGGCCTTGGAATGAAGAAGCAATTTCTCTTTTTATGCTATCTCTGAAGAAGTTAAACCAATAGCCACTTTAAGTTTTGCCTGCAAATTTTTTATTCTGCTTTCCTTTAGAGCCTTTTCACTGCTGGGGAATGAAAACGTTTAATGCATGATTGTATTTTAACTTCTGTCTTCTAGGATTGAGTACATAGAGGGTACGAACTGGACATATAATGCAAAAATGAATTCTGTGTAGTAGCTCAGCAAGGGTGTGCTAGGAGGAGGTCGGGAAGCCACGGGGGATTTACCTATATTTGACTTTGGATCTTTGATGCAGCAAATACGTAGGTGGTATTTTTCAAAGATATGGAGATATGGGATAGGGACTTCCCTGGTGGTCCAGTGGGTAAGACTCCACGCTTCCACTGCAGGGGGTCACACAGGTTCGATCCCTGGTGGGGGAACTAAGATCCCTCATGCCACGTGGCACAGTCAAAAGAAAAAAAAAGATACGGGATAAATACAATTAAAGACAATGAAAATGGCATAAAATTTATTAACACACATTAAGTTCTAGAAAACATCTACTTCCAAAATAAAACTGATTTGGTAGTTAAAAAAAAAAAGTAATTTTAGATTATGAAAAAATTGTAAAAATAATATATGAGTCCATAAACCCATCACCCAGCTTCCCCTGATGTTAAATTTTACATAACACAAACACTCCTATTTTCAAAAGCAGGAAATTGACATTGATATAGCAATATTAACTGAACCACAGATCTTAGGTGAATTTCAACAGTTTTCCCACTAATGTCCTTTTTCCTGTTCAGGATCCAATCCAGATTTCCACACTGCGTTTAGTCATCATGTCTGGTTAGTATCCTCTCGTCTGCAGAGTTTCTCAGTTTTGAGGTTTATCTGGTGCTGTCTTGTGATTAGATTGTGATTATGCATTTTGGCAAGAATGCCACAGAAGTGATGCCGTGCCTTTCTCCATGCATCATATCAGGAGTATATGATGTCAATATGTATTATCACTGGTGATGTTAACCCTGACCACTTAGTTAAGATGGTAAAGTCACTCCACTATAAACTTACCATTTTTTTCCTCTGTAATTAATATCATACGGGAAGATATTTTGAGACTCTGCAAACATTTTGTTTCTCATCATACTTTTGTCCACTGATTTTAGTACCGATCAGTGGTTCTTTTATTGCTTGTAATCGTTCTTAGTGTGATTTTTTCCCGTGTTCAGTTTCTAATTTGTTCGTTCCCTCTACATTACTGACTGGAATTCTGTCAGACAGAGCTATCCCTTCGCCAATATTTCTGCATTTAGTTATTTATTTATAACAGTATGAACTAATGGATATTTATTTTGTTCCATCAGTTATATCACTATCATTATTTACATTGTAACTAAACTTATACCACCTTTGGCATTAGAAACTCCTTCAGGCTGGCTCCTGTGTCCTTTGACACCCTATTTTTTTTTAAGCACTTCTTTACTTGCTGGCACCATAAAGTATTTCAGGCTAATGTATTTTTTCATCCCCAGCCTTGGAATCAACCATTGCTCCAATGAACTCTGGTTCTTTTTATTTGAGAATGGTGTTTAGAAACCAAGATCTGAACACTTGATGTACTCACTGCTAATGAGGTGTCAGTTCTTCTAGGGCCCCTCAGCAGACACACACACATACATCTAGGAAACTACACACACACACACACACACACACACACACACATCTATATTTCTGTATCCATCAATCTGTGTGTGGGTGTTTCATTCTAATCTTCCACCTTTCCTTATTTGCTACTTTTCTTGAACAGTAAAAAACCTGGCTTTCATTATCCGCAATATTTTTGCCTATTTGTTCAGCCTTAGTATAGACATAAAGTAGTTTCAGAATTGCTAACCCATACCTCATGGAAACCAAGATCTGAACACTTGATGTACTCACTGCTAATGAGGTGTCAGTTCTTCTAGGGCCCCTCAGCAGACACACACACATACATCTAGGAAACTACACACACACACACACACACACACACACACACATCTATATTTCTGTATCCATCAATCTGTGTGTGGGTGTTTCATTCTAATCTTCCACCTTTCCTTATTTGCTACTTTTCTTGAACAGTAAAAAACCTGGCTTTCATTATCCACAATATTTTTGCCTATTTGTTCAGCCTTAGTATAGACATAAAGTAGTTTCAGAATTGCTAACCCATACCCCATGAAAAACAAATTTACTAACTAGAATACAGCATTTGCATACAGATATATATGTGTGTGCATGTGTTTGCAACTTTTCCCCACTTTTTTTTAAGGTTTTTGGTTCTTTGTTCCTTTAGGAGTTCTTTGTATATTAGGAATATTGACTTGTTGTCTGTAGTATATTGTGCAAATATTTTCTCCCCCTGTTAGCTGCCTTTAGAATTGTTTATGGTGATTTTTTGCTGTGTGGTTGGTTGGGGTTTTTGGTCATTGTTTTGTTTTAATTTAGTCAAATTGATCAGTGTTTTCTTTTGTTGTCTCTGGGTTTTGAGTCAGAGTTAACTGAGTTAACGTTTCAACTGAGGTTAAGAGGGATTCAACTGTGTTTTTTTTCCAGTACTTTTTTGGTTCCCTATTTTTCATTTATTGCTAATCCATTTGGAATTTATTCCTGTGTATGGAGTGAGGTATGGATCTAATTTTATCTTTTTCCAGTTGTTTCAGCACCATTTATTAAAAAGATCATCTTAGCTCTAGTAATTTGAGATGCTACCTCTCTCATATACTAAGTTTCCATGTGTACTTGGATCTCTTCTATTCTCTTCCACTAGTCTATTTGTCTATTCCAGCACCAATACCATGATGTTTCAATTATGACCACTTTGTGATATGTTTTAATGCCCAGTGGAGCTACTCCCCTCAGGAGTTTTTCTTTTCTTTTTTAATGTTTTCCTGTTTGCTCTTGTATGCTTGTTTTTCTACATGAATTTTACTTTATCAACCTGTCTAATTCCATAAAAAACTTGTTGGTGTTTTTGTTGTGATTTCATTAAACTTATAAATTAACATAGGGAGAACTAACATCTTTATAATGTTGAGTCATCCTATCCAACAACAACAAATGTCTTTTCCATTTGTTAAAGTCTATGTTTGTGTTTTTCAGAAGTATTTTTAAATTTTCCTCTTTTAGATTTTGCATGTTTCTAACAAGAATAAACTTAACAAAGTTTATCCTAAAGTATTTCATTTTCCCCATGCAGTTATAAATGAAGTTTCCCAAGTTTCTAGCATTGCTGTCTGCACATACACTGCATACTTGACTGTATCCTGCCTTGCATCATTCTCTCCATAAAAATGTGGTGCCTCAGTAAGACCTTAGTTGTCTCATGAGCAGGGACCTAAATTTATATTTTCCTCCTCTTGTGTCCCCTACTTCACTTGGTTGAGATCGTCTCTATGACTAATTGGTGAAATGGTATGAAGCCTCCGTGTCTGACCCCGAATGTTACTCCACAGACATGTCTTAGAAACAAAAGGGTATTTCTTGTTTGCCTTTCCAAAATCATGCCCCTGTTGCTTCAACTCCAGGCAGCCAGTCTTGGTGTGGAGACAGTTTTCTTCCTGCCTAACATGACAAGGTCTTCCTAGAGAGAACTGGTAATTGGTTGTATCTTGCTCTCTGCACATACATCTCTTCCTGGAGTTGAGCCAGTGGCCAGAATCTAAATACTCTGAACCTCTCTTGTTTCACAATTTTATCCAGGGCCTGCCTAATGGGTATCAAAGTTTACAAGAACCAGAGTCCACAGCCTGTTGGTAAATGGCCAACTAGGAGTGCCTCTGGGTCACATGGGAATAGCCAATCCTGAACTTGCCCCTGGAGGCTTCTACCACCGTAGGTACAGCAGTGCCCGGCACACACAGTGGGTGCTTAACAAAGATTTTTTTGGATGGCAGGTGGTTGGATGTATACATTGACAATGGACTGACAAATGGATGGATGGGTGGATATATGGATGATTTTTAAATGTCGTCAATAGTCCCACAGGTTAGTAGTGAGTGTTTAGAGTATGTGTCCACAAGCAGTCTTTCTCAAGGTGTAGACCATGAACCTCTTGTATCGCAATCCTCTGGAAAACCTTTTTAAAAAGAGATGACTCAGTGCCACTCCTGGAGATTCCTGCTCAGTAGGTCTGCAGTAGAACTTCATAATCTATAATTTGTCAGACTCCTTGGGTAACTGATGATCAGCAAGGATGAAGCCTTCAGCCCTTTCTCCTGGCCTTGCAGGTGCTGAGCCTTTAGCTTTAAGACTAAGAAGGGGATCAGAATCTCCCTTCTTACCTTGAGTTAATATTATCCAAAGACCCACAGACTGCCTACTGAGAGGGGCCTTCTGGGTTCACCCATTCAGACATGATAAGCTGTCAACTCTCAGTTTGAGCTTTGTTTGGCTTGCAGTACTTTTAAAAAATCTGAATTAGTCACCAACATTTAAAAATCAGTTGATTTTTTAAAATATGAATTTCTGAATTTTGTTGGGAAAAAAAAAGAGAAAGAAAGAGAGTTCTGATTTAGTCTTTTTTTTTTTTTTTTGGCCATGCAGCATGTGGGATCTTAGTTCCCTGACCAGGGATCACACCCACCCCCCCCTGCATTGGAAGCGTAACGTCTTAACCACTGGACTGCCAGGGAAGTTCCTGGGCCCTTATTCTTACAAGGAACTGACATCTGGAACCCAGTAGCCACCACCTCTCTCCAGTTGGCCACAGACCCCACTGGTCCTGTTTCACTCATTCACTTTGCCTCTTGGCCCTTGTAGCCATCTGAGATGGTGTCCATTGCATCACAACCCATCCCATCATTTTAACATTAGGGAACAGAGACCCAGAGAGAGGAAGTCGTTTGGATGGATTCAGGCCATTAGTGAAGGGCAGGGCCAGGTGCACCCACAGTTTCCCTGCTGCATGTTAACCATCAAAGTAGGACAAGGAGATGGAGATCAAAAACTTTGGAGTTCCCTGGTGGCTTAGTGATTAGGATTCTGGGCTTTCACTGCGTGGCCCGGATTTGATCCGTGATTGGGGAACTGAGGTCCCACAAGCCACGCAATGCAGCCAAAATAAAAAATGCCTTTCGGGAATTCCCTGGCGGTCCAGTGGCTAGGACTCAGCACTTTCACTGCCAGCCGCACAGCATGGCCAAAATAAATAAATAACTAAAATATATTTTTTAAAAACTTGTTTAAAAATGAATTAGCGGGCTTCCCTGGTGGCGCAGTGGTTGAGAGTCCGCCTGCCGATGCAGGGGACA
>NC_041232.1:63675670-63678495 GCF_002837175.3 Physeter macrocephalus | reverse complement strand
CTTTCGGGAATTCCCTGGCGGCCCAGTGGCTAGGACTCAGCACTTTCACTGCCAGCCGCACAGCATGGCCAAAATAAATAAAAAACTAAAATATATTTTTAAAAAACTTGTTTAAAAATGAATTAGCTGGCTTCCCGAGAGGCAGAGTCAAGATGGCAGTGTGGGAAGATGCGGAGTTAGCGTCTCCCCACAACTAGGGCGTCTGCCGGCCTCTGGTGGGGGACTCTGATGCCCAAGGAGACGGGAGGAACCCCAAAGTGAACCGGTAGGATGTAGGGGGACTGAAGGGGGAGGAGAAGTGGAGGCCAGACAGGATTGGAGCCCCTGAGGCCAGGGAGATCAGGAGAGGTACTTGGGAGGAGCCTTCTGGAGGAAAGGGAGAGGAGCGGAGGGCGATCACCTGGCCCACTCGGGCCAGGGAGCCTGCTGAGCTCCCAGGCCAGTCCCCCCGTACTCCAAAGCCCCCTCCAGGCCGCGTGGGTCCTGGGACATAGGAGGGAGGCTGAGGGGAGAACAGGAGAGGCAGGAGGGAGGGACCCTCCCGGAAGAGCGGAAGAGGAGCAGAGGGTGATTGCCCTGCCCATTCGGGAACAGGGAGCCTGCTGAGCTCCCAGGTGATCCCCTGCCCTCCAAACCCCGCTCCAGGTGGTGTGGGTCCTAGGGGCATAGGAAGGAGGCCAAGAGGCTAACAGGAGAGGCAGGCGGGAGGGGCCCTCCCAGATGGGAGGAGCAGGAGAGGAGAGGAGGGCGTTTGCCCCACCCACTCAAGTCCAGGAAGCCTGCTGTGCTCCCAGGTGAGGTCCCCTGCCCTCTGAGACCAGCGGTGGGGGGCACTCCTGGGCCCCTTCTGTTCCTTGAGCCTAAGCCCCACTCCCCACAGCTCCCAGGGCCTTTTCCAGCCCTGTGGGTCCTGAGCATAGGCCCCACCCACCACCAAACCTTGCCCTTGCTTAGACCCCACCCTCCATAGCCAAGGCCTTTTCCCCCTTTCTTTTTTTTTCTTTTCCCTCCTCCTCTTTTTCACTATTATGGTACTGATGTACCTTCTGGTTGTTGATTCATCTATATTTTTGCATAGGCCATGCCCACTGCCCAAACCCCGCCCCTGCTTAGGCCCCACCCTCCACAGCCAAGGCCTTTTCCACCTTTTTTTTTTTTTCCTCTCCTCCTCTGTTTAACTACTGTGGTTCTGTTTTACCTTCTGGTTGTTGTTTCATCTATATTTTTATTTTTGTATTCTTTCTAACATATCTGTTAGTTTCCTAGTCTAATTTTATTTTTTACTTTGTTATTGTTCTTTTTTTTTTTTTTTTTTTGCTGCCCCACATGGCTTGAGGGACCTTGGTTCACGAGCCCTGGGTTGGGTCAAAGCTCCTGAAGTGGGAGCTCTGAGTCTGAACCACTGGACTAACAGAGAACCTCAGAACCCAAGGAAAATTTATCAGAATGAGGTCTCATGGAGTTCCTCATCTCAGAACCAAGACCCAGTTCTACCCAATAGCCTACAAACTCCAGTGTTGGAAGCCTCAGGCCAAACAACCAGTAAGACAGGAACACAATCCCACTCATTATATAAATGAGACAGCAAAAAAATATGTCACAGGTGAAGGAGCAAGGTAAAAACCTACAAGAGCAAATAAATGAAGAGGAAATAGGCAATCTACCTGAAAGAGAATTCAGAGTAATGATAGTAAAGATGATCCAGAATCTCGGAAATAGAATGGAGGCATGGATTTAGAAAATAAAAGAAATGTTTAACAAAGATCTAGAAGAACTAGGCAGAAGAATGAATAAGTGAGCTGGAAGACAAAATGGTGGAAATAACTGCCGAGGAGCAGAATAAAGAAAAAAGAATGAAAAGAATTGAACAATCTCAGAGACCTCAGGGACAACACTACATGCATCAACATTTGAATTATAGGGGTGCCAGAAGAATAAGAGAGAAAGAAACAGTCTGAGAAAATATTTGAAGAGATTATAGTTGAAAACTTCCCTAACATGGGAAAGGAAATAGTCACCCAAGTCCAGGAAACACAGAGTCCCATACAGGATAAACCCTAGGAAAAACACACCAAGACACATATTAATCAAACTAACAAAAATTAAATTCAAAGAAAAAATATTCATATCAACAAGGGAAAAACAAAAAATAACATATAAAGGAATCCCCATAAGGTTATCAGCTGATTTTTCAGCAGAAACTCTGCAGGCCAGAATGAAGTGGCAGGATATACTTAAAGTGATGAAGGAGCAAAACCTACAACCAAGATTACTCTACCCAGCAAGGATCTCATTCAGATTCGATGGAGAAGTCAAAAGCTTTTCAGACAAGCAAAAGCTAAGAGAATTCAGCACCACCAAACCAGCTTTACAACAAATGCTAAAGAAACTTCTCTAAGCGAGAAACACAAGTGAGGAAAAAGACCCACAAAAACAAACCCCAAACAAATAAGAAAATGGTAATAGGAACATACATATTGATAATAACCTTGAATGTAAATGGATTAAATGCCCCAACCAAAATACACTGACTGGCTGAATGGATACAAAAATACCCATATATATGCTGTGTACAAGAGACCCACTTCAGACCTAGGGACACATACAGACTGAAAGTGAGGGGATGGAAAAAGATATTCCATGCAAATGGAAATCAAAAGAAAGCTGGAGTAGCAATTCTCATATCAGACAAAATAGACTTTAAAATAAAGACTATTACAAGAGACAAAGAAGGACACTACATAATGATCAAGGGATCAATCCAAGAAGAAGATATAACAATTGTAAATATTTATGCACCCAACATAGGAGCACCTCAATACATA
>NC_041232.1:63649793-63675396 GCF_002837175.3 Physeter macrocephalus | reverse complement strand
AGAAAAATCTCAAATAAACAATCTAACCTTACACCTAAAGGAACTAGAGAAAGAAGAACAAAGAAAACCCAATGTCAGTAGAAGGAAAGAAATCATAAAGATCAGACCATAAATAAATGAAATAGAAAAGAAGAAAACAATAGCAAAGATCAATAAAACTAAAAGCTGGTTCTTTGAGAAGATAAGCAAAATTGATAAACCCTTAGCCAGACTCATCAAGAAAAAAAGGGAGAGGACGCAAGTCATTAAAATTAGAAAGGAACAGGAAAAATCACAGCTAACACAGCAGAAAAACAAAGGATTATAAGAGACTACTACAAACAACTATATGCCAATAAAATGGACAGCCATGAAGAAATCGACAAACTCTTAGAAAGGTGAAATTTTCCAAAACTGAACCAGGAAGAATTAGAAAATATAAACAGACCTATCACAAGTAATGAAATTGAAACCATAATTAAATATCTTCCAACAAACAAAAGTCCAGGACCAGATGGCTTCACAGGCATATTCTATCAAACATTTAGAGATGAGCTAGCACCTATCCTTCTCAAACTCTTCCAAAAAATTGCAGAGGGAGAAACAGTCCCAAATTCATTCTACAAAGCCACCATCACCCTGATACCAAGACCAGAAAAAGATATCACAAAAAAAGAAAATTATAGACCAATATCACTGATGATGAACACAGATGCAAAAAATCCTGAACAAAATAATAGCAAACAGAGTCCAACAACACATTAAAAGGATCATACACCATGATCAAGTGGGATTTATCCCAGGGATACAAGGATTCTTCAATATACAAAAATCAATCAATATGATACACCACATTAACAAATTAAGGAATAAAAACCATACGATCATCTCAATAGATGCAGAAAAAGCTTCTGACAAAATTCAACACCCATTTATGATAAAAAAAACTCTCCAGAAAATGGGCATAGAGGGAACCTACCTCAACATAATGAAGGCCATATATGACAAACCCACAGCAGGCATCATACTCAATGGTGAAAAACTGAAAGCATCTCCACTAAGATCAGGCACAAGACAAGGATATCCACTCTCACCACTCTTATTCAATGTAGTTTTGGAAGTCCTAGCCACAGCAATCAGAAAAGAAAAAGAAAAAAAGGAATACAAATTGGAAAAGATGAAGTAAAGATGGAGAAGAGACAGTCTCTTCAATAAGTGGTGCTGGGAAAACTGGACAGCTACCTGTAAAAGAATGAAATTAGAACACTCCCTAACACCATGCACAAAAATAAACTCCAAATGGATTAAAGACTTAAATGTAAGACCAGACACTATAAAACTCCCTAGGGGAAAACACAGGAAGAACACTCTTTGACATAAATCACAGCAAGTTCTTTTTTGACCCACCTCCTAGAGTAACGGAAATAAAAACAAAAATAAACAAATGGGACTTAATTAAACTTAAAAGCTTTTGCACACACAGCAAAGGAAACCATAAACAAGACAAAAAGACAACCCTCAATGGGAGAAAATATTTGCAATTGAACAACAGACAAAGGATTAACCTCCAAAATATACAAACAGCTCATGGAGCTCAATATCAAAAAACAAACAATCCAGTTAAAAAATGGGCAGAAGACCTAAATAGACATTTCACCAAGGAAGACATCCACATGGCCAAGAGGCACATGAAAAGATGCTCAACATCACTAATTATTAAAGAAATGCAAATCAAAACTACAATGAGGTTATCACTTCACACTGGTCAGAATGGCCATTATCAAAAAAATCTAGAAACAATAAATGCTTGAAAGGGTGTGGTGAAAAGGGAACCCTCCTGCACTTTTGATAGGAATGTAAATTGATATAACCTTTATGGACAACAGTATGGAGGTTCCTTAAAAAACTAAAAATAGAGCTACCATATGACCCAGCAATCCCACTACTGGGCGTATACCCTGAGAAAACCATAATTCAAAATGAGACATGTACCACAATGTTCACTGCAGCACTGTTTACAATAGTCAGGACATGGAAGCAACCTAAGTGTCCATCGACAGATGAATGGATAAAGAAGATGTGGCACATATATACAATGAAATATTACTCAGCCATGAAAAGAAACAAAATTGAGTTATTTGTAGTGAGGTGGATGGACCTAGAGTCTGTCATACAGAGTGAAGTAAGTCAGAAAGAGAAAAATAAATACCGTATGCTAATGCATATATGTGGAATCTAAAAAAACAAAAAAATCAAAAAAGGTACTGATGAACCTAATTGCAGGGCAGGAATAAAGAGGTAGACATAGAGAATGGACTTGAGGACGTGGGGTGGGAGGGCGAAGCTGGGGCAAAGTGAGAGTAGCCTTGACATATATCCACTACCGACTGTAAAATAGTTGGCTGGTGGGAAGCAGCAGCATAGCACAGGGAGATCGGCTCAGTGCTTTGTGACGACTTGGCGGCGTGGGATAGGGAGGGCGGGAGGGAGGCTCAAGAGGGAGGGGATATGGGGACATGTGTATGCATATTACTGATTCACTTTGTTGTGCAACAGAAACTAACACAGTATTGTGAAGCAATTATACTCCAATAAAGATCAATTAAAAAGAAATGAATTAGGAAGTTGGCTAAGTAAAGCTTCATCATAGCCATCATCATCACCATCATGAGTATCACCTTAAGAATTATAGAATATGTATCATGTAATGAAGCAAGAATCTCAAGGAGAAAAATCATTGGGGAGTTTTTTCAGACTGTGTGATAACATGAATCAATATGCTAACAGTGTCTAAAATAGCGTGCATGCACTGAATGCACAGATCATTTAGTAGGAAGAAATGAATTTGATGTTTCCTCAAAATGGAAAAAAGTATGTCTTGGAAATTAAATTAATGGACACAGCAAAATATCAGGATAAATTCAGTCAACTCTAAATTGTTAGATCCAGAGGAGAAAGGAGAGCTTGGCCATTTTCAAGTCATAAATAATCCCCAAGTCTTATTTTAGGCCAGAAACTTACTAACCTTTTGTAAGTGCACAATACTGTCCTTGGTCTAAGTTTCTTACCCCAACCCTCTCCTGTCTCCCCTCTCCCTTACTCGCTCTTCCTATCTTCCCTCTCTCCTCCCCTACTATTAAGCTGTTACTCCAAAAGGAAGCTGACAAAACTCATTAACTTTGAAATGTATGCAACTCATACTAGTATCTGGGATTACTGCTTCCAAGGGGGTTTAAGCTTTAATGGGAGCCAAGAACCACACTGTTTTTAACATAGTATGGTGCTTTTTTTTATATTGAAGTATAGTTGATTTACAATATTATATTAGTTTCAGGTGTATAACTCAGTGATTCAATATTTTAATAGATTACACTCCACTTAAAGTTATAGAATAATGGTCTACATAAAAAAGAACAAAATAATGCCATTTGCAGCAGCATGGATGCAACTAGAAATTAGCATACTAAGTGAAGTAAGTCAGAAAGAGAAAGACAAATACCATATGATATCACTTATATGTGGAATCTAAAATATGACACAAATAAACCTAACTCGGAAACAGAAACAGAATCGCAGACATAGAGAACAGACTGGTGGGTGCCGGGGGGAGGGGGTTGGGGGAGGGATGGAGTGGGAGGTTAGGGTTAGTAGATGTAAGCTTTTATATATAGAATGGATAAACAACAGGGTCCTACTGTATAGCACAGGGAACTATATTCAATATCCTATGATAAACCATAATGGAAAAGAATATTTAAAAAGAATGTATATATATGTATAACTGTATTACTTTGCTGTACAGCAGAAATTAATACAACATTGTAAATCAACTATATTCCAATTTCTTTTAATTAAAAAAAATTAGTGACTCTATTTCCTTGTGCTGTACAATATATCCTTGTTGCTAAGAACCACATTTGTAAGTGAGCATTTTCAAAGTATATCAATTCAGGTAGGAGACCCATATTGTGGGTATATTTTCCCCTGTGTCCCTGAAATCCCTCCTACCCAACTCACATTCTTTTCGGGGTCCCCAGCCTCTCAGGAGGAACAGCACCAGCCGGGACCTGAGACCAAGCTGCCCCAGTGTCCTGCCCTGGAGACTGGCAGGCCTTGGTTTCTGACCTTTAACCTACTACCCCCAGTGCCCAGGGATCCAGATTCCAATGGGACCTTCCTCCTCCACATTGTAAAGTTTTCAGGAAGGACAACAAAACTTTGACTTGAGAAATGACTCTTGGTAAGAGCTAGCAGGACTTATCTCTGCCCACAGCTAATCACCTAACAGTGGGCAGAACATCAAAATGAACAGGAGGGCCGTCCGCCCATCCAACTTGCTGGCACTTACTGTTTTCCAACATTTCTCCTTAATTTCCTCACTTGGTCCTTCCAACAGCCGTAAGTATCATAAGCCCCAGTGTTCAGAGAAGAAGAACACTGGCCCAGAGAGGTCGTGTGACTAGCCTTAGACCATGCAGCCCAGGCATTGTAGACTCTGGCAGGGATTCTGGGGCAGCCTCAGACTATCTGCCTGGCAGCCTGCCTGCTCTGTTGGATGGTTCCAAATGAGAGAGGCACCTATACCTGGAAAATTCTAAGCAGGTCAACAGCCCAACAATTTGCCCAGCTGGTTTGTAAAGGTTTCCCCAGCCTGGAACATGGTGAATATCGACACACATATACACATCTCAGAAGTAGACTGTTGACCAGGGTAATCCAGGCACAAACCAGCACATGGCACTGCCTTATGTGTGGTTTTGAATTCCAAGTGGTTATTGTTCTTTGGTCCCATATAAATCAACATTGTTAATTAGATAAGGTCTGAGGATGATTCTCAGACAGCTCAGCTAAAGGTTAATTCAGGACGGCATGCCCAGACTGGCTCTTCTCTCTTTTCCCATCCAAAGGCTCCTGATGACAATGTTTTTACCTCATCAAAGTTTAAGCAAACAAGCAGCGGGGTAGAGACGGTGGAAACCAGTGTAGGTAAGCTACATGGAACCTGCCCTTGGGAAGATCTGAATTCTAACCCTAGTCCTGCCTTGAAACCACCAGTAAGGCCTTGGGAAAGTCCTTCCTTTCTCCAGGCTTCAATCTCCCAAAGAATGAAGTAATAAAACTGGAGTTGATAACCCCTGAATTTCCTTCTGGCTCAGCCATTTTGTGGTTCTGAGATCTGAAAAGGAGGTAACTGTAACCTGGCACACTGGGATGTATGTACCCCAAACACAGGAACATGCCCTGGACTCCAGGTGAGAGGAGTCGTGAGCTCACCCACTGACTTGCTGTTGCCTTAGGCATGTCCCCTTCCCCCTGGTAATGTCACCCTCTGACCCAAATACAAACACCATCATAGGGTAAACCTCATCTCAAAGACTCCCTCGGATTCCCTAAGAGCTCTGAGAAGTAGGAAATAAACAGGCCTTCTCCAGACTAAGTAAATACCAGAGGTGAGGAAATTCCCTGGTAAGTTTCCCTGTGAAGAGAGCATCTGAGGGTTAACACATCCCCACGAATCTTCAGATCAGTCAGGAGCTGTGTTCAGGGCTGGAGAGAACAGACCAGAGCTCAAAGACACGCCTCTGTTCTAATGGAGGCTACTGCTTGATTAGAGAGAGGGAAATGACCTCCACCCACTTCCCAGTGAGACTTTATCAATAAATCTGCAGCAGCTGTAGCTGTTGAGAAGCTGTTGCATACGGGGAGTGACATTCAGGATAACTGGGTCTACCAGATAGCTGAGGGGCAGCCCAGTGCCTGGTACAGTGCCTGACTCACAGTGGGCCCACAGTGATATCTGTGGAGTGAATGAATGAATAAGCCCTTTAGGAAATATGACTTTAATTTAACACGTTTTAATGCGGACTTTCCTATAGTGATACTTCTCTGCAGATAGTGTTTTATAGAAAGATCTGGCTCCAGGAAACGCGGTAGCTGTTAGTCTACGACCTTGTGCAAGGGGCATGACTTCCTCTGCAGACCAATGATATAATCATCTGTATCTCGCAGGGTTGTGATGAGAAGGAAATGAGGCAATTATGCAGAAGCTCTTTGCAAACTGAAAAGTACTATGTACAGTTGCCATCCTATCCTCCTCTGTACAGGATCAACACAGAAAACAATCTGTTCCTGATCATCTAAGACCATTATTGCAAGCATCAGCCATCACAGTGTTCTTTAGCTACAGCTGGAGGTGGACATGTGGACACTGTCCTGTGTAGCAGAAATGCCCTAACCCCAAACCACCCACTGCACAGAGATTCAGTGGGTCAGTGGGTTGGGGCACAACCAGGCATCATCTGACTAAAACACCCTGGGTGATTCTGATGTTTCAAGAAGCTATACTTATGTATCGAAATCAAACATATTTCTCCCCTTGCCCGGGTGAGGGGCAGCGTGGGCAGCTGTTCATCTCTCTTCTCTGCAAATCAGTGGAGTCAGGATGTTTTCTGTTTCATGATCACCATGTATCATCAACTTCACCCTGGGACTGTTTGCTGCTCACCACCCAAGCACCAGTCTCCTTGCTGCCTCTGCTGATAACCGCAGTTGTTCTCATCCCTCCGTGCTCACACCTTTGCCCCACCCTCTTTTTCTCTAGGTCCTGTGGCTTTTCCTTCCCTCCATGACTTTTGTATGTGAAGACTGGCCTTTGGTAAATCTCACCAACCTATCCCAATGCCCTTCTGCTTCTGGCTGCTGAGCAGCCCCATCTCAGCCTGGGCCCGTCTGGCTCAATGGATCTCCTTCCAGTACCTGGGGGGGTGAGAGGTTGTTTGTTTGTGTTATGGCCTGAATGTGTGTGTCCCCTGAAAATTCATGTGTTGAAATCCTAACCCCCAGTGTAATAGTATCAGAAGGTGGGGCCTTGGGAGGTGACAAGGTCATGAAGGTGGAGCCTTCACGAATGGGATTAGTGCCCTTATAAAAGGGAATCTCAGCCCTCTTACCATGTGAGGACACACTGAGAAGTCAGCAGTCTGCCACCTGGAAGCAGGTTCTCACCAGAGCTCAACCAGTCTGGCACACCGACCTCAGACTCCCAGCCTCTGATCTTGATAAGCTACCTGGTCGGTGATGTTCTGTCACAGCAGCCCGAACTGACCAAGACTATTTGACAGGTTGGTTTTTTCTGGAAGGCTTTGAAACAAACAGTACATGCGAATGAATGCCTGAGAGACCCAGAGGAAAGAACTGATTGATGTTTGTAGGCGTTTATCGAGAGAGAAGCAGGATAGGGCTTTCACAGATGGAGCTTGAATGGTTGGCCTGACAAATGTGGCCCCACTTCCTCTAGGAAAAATGCAAAAGGACTCCCAGCTGATGTCGACAACCCTCCACTAATTCATGATAAGAATAGAAGAGTCACGTTTACAGATCCAAACTTTCCTTCTTTCATAATTTAGCTACCTTCTTCCTTCCCAGTTTTTGCCAGAAAGACGAACAGCCCAAAGCAGACGAAGCTGTTGTTAAAGGCAGAGCAGGTCCCAGAGAGCAAAGGCAAGAAGCACCCAGAGACAGGACAGAAAGAAGGCTTCCTCGGATGCACCTGCCCTGGTGCCCACTCCTGGTTTCTCTGTGGGGCTCCTGCTGGGGGTGGGGCACTGTGCCCTCTCAGTGCTGCCGCCCAAATCACTGGTGGCTTCACTGAGGGGGGACTTTCTTGCAGCAGGACTGTCTTGGGATACTTTGGACTTGCAGATCAGGTCAGTCACTGCTTCACGGAACACGCGGAAAATGCAGTCTCTTTGTCTTCTAAACGTATTAGTTTTCCAGAGCTGCCATTTCAAAGCACCACAAACTGGGTGGCTTAAACAACAGAAATGTAGTCTCTCATGGTTCTGGAAGCTACAAGTCTGAGGCTGCCAGCAGGGCCGGTTACTTCTGAGGGCTGTGAGCGAAATTCTGTCCCATGCCTCCCCTCTAGCTTCTGGTGGTTTGCTGGCACCCTTTGCTGTTCCTTGGCTTATGGAAGCATCACCCCAAAGTCTGCCTTCATCTTCACATGGCGTTCTCCCTGTGTACGTGTGTGTCTGCGTCCAAATTTCCCTTTTTTTTTTGTAAGAACACCAGTCATATTAGGTTAGGGGCCCACTTACTGCAATATGACCTCATCTTAATTGAACTACTTATATCTCTAATGATCATACTTCCAAATCAGGTCACATTTTGAGGTATTGGGGGTTAGGACTTCAATGTATGAATTGAGGGGGGACACAATTCAACCCGGAACACTATAGTATAGTTAGTTGATGTGGTCCTCTTCATGAACTCAAATTTTCTGCGTAGTGTGTGCTGTGGAGGAGCAGGGGGATATTAGAGGCATATATATAGTGCAATCCAGTAAAAGAATTCAAACAACCTCTCCAGAAATGTGTACCTCTCTAGAAAAAGGAAAATGGCTGTGTCTCTGACGTCACTCCTCCCTACCCCATCCTAAGATGACAGATGGGTTTGTGGCAGAGGAAGCTGCTTAAGCCACCTTATGGCTGCAGGAAGAGTCGTATCTTCTGGCATGATGGCCTAAGTTACTTTCCCTTCAAGCCACCGTCCCCCCTCTTCCTGATTGCTGCTTGTCCAGCTGGCATCTGAGGCTTCGGGCAGCAGCTGGTAGAGATCAGTGTCCGTCTCCTTAGCTCTCAGGGTCCAGGTGGTACACCCCACTCTCGTCCTCTCCACCGTCTTTTCCTGGAGCTACAGATGCTCTAAGGTCGGGCTGCAGCTCCCTCTGGTACTTGACCCAGATGATCTGTCCAGGGACCCAGACCTACAGGACCACTTGCCCATCCCCTTCTCCACCTGAACTTGTTTTTCAAAAATGTGTTCTTTTATTTTTAAATAACATTGAAAATCTTTATAATCAGGTCAGGAGCCATGTTTTTAGTTCACCACCCAGTCACATTCAAGGGGAGGATATATCAGTCCCTGGAGGTTACAATACTCCAGGAAAGATCTAGCACTCTCCCCAAAACCTGGAGGAATTCTGAGAGAAAACTTACCAAGAGCTGGAAATGGCCTGTGCTTTCTTTGGGGGACACTAAAGCAGCTCGGCCCTTCTCTTTCCCTTCTTCTTTCATCATTGAACCACTTTTGCTACCTGCTTCCCCCTCTGGTTCATTTTACCTTCCCTATTGCCCATGTGGCCGAGCTCATGTGGCCGCTATTGGTTGCCGGGGAGCGGGGACAGCCAGAAAGGCAGGAAGAGAGGCAGAGATGAAGTTTCTGACCCTCAGGGCCCCTCATTCATTGTCTGCTATGGCCCCTGGTATCTCTAACTGGGGCAGTAACTGCAAAAACCTAATGTTTGTTGAACCAAGGATTTACAGTATCAACCAGAAAATCAAAATATTATGTGTGCACGTGGCCTGAGGCACAAATGCAGCACTCCATCAAACTTCAAAGGGGGATTAATCAAGGCATCCAAGAGACAGGAATGAAACCACAGAGGCAGGAGGGAACAAGTGTGTTCACTCACTGCTCATCTCCCACAATCTGGCTCTCTAGCCCCATCCACCACCAGCCCGCAAAACTGTTGCCTAGGGACTTCCCTGGTGGTCCAGTGGTAAAGAATCCGCCTTCCAATGCAGGGGATGCGTGTTCAATCCCTGGTCGGGGAACTAAGATCCCACGTGCCACGTGGCAGCTAAGCCCGCTTACCACAACTACTGAGCTCACGCGCCTCAACTAGAGCCTGCGTGCCGCAAACTACAGAGCCCACACCCCCTGGAGCCAGTGTGCCACAACTAAGGAAGAGAAAAAAACCCCGCACGCCACTAGAGAGAAGCCCGTGTGCTGCAATGAAGACTCCGCGTGTTGCAACAAAAGATCCTGCATGCCTCAACAATGATCCCACGTGCCACAGTTAAGACCTGACACAGCCAGATAAATAAATAAATAAATAAATAAATAATATTTTTTAAAAACTGCTGCCTAGGTTGGACCTGGATAGGACAAATCCCATGACCACATCTCCGTTGTACTTTCCCTTGAATTCTTTGCAAGACTGAACACTCTTGGTTACACTCATACTAGCTAACATTTATCCTAAGTTTATTACACTAGGCAGCCTTCCAGGGTCTTTTCACTTTTTATCTCAATGTATCATCAAAAGAACCCTATGAGGAAGGTGCTGTTATTTGCCCAAACTTACAAAGGAGGAAATGGAGGCACAGAGAGGCTGAGAAACTTGCCCAAGGTCACACAGGATGTGGTAGAGCTAGAAATTAGACTTGGGCATTCACCTCCAGAGATCATGTTCTCCTTGACCTTCCCAGAAAGAGGGAAATGTGTTTAGGTCTTTGATGCAGACTTTGAAAGGCAAGTTTTGTTGGGATTGACATATATACACTAATATGTATAAAATGAATAACTAATAAGAACCTGCTGTATAAAAAAATAAATAAAATTCTAAAATTAAAAAAAAAAAAGAAAGGCAAGTTTTTGCGGGGGTGAGGGTGGCACAATGTGTGTCCACATGTGCAAGGCTGATATTTTTTTAAAGAGTTTCTTGGTGGATCTTGGTTCACTTCATGGTGGGATGAAATGTATGACTCATGTGGCCATGTCCTCCCTTCTAGTAAAAAAAATCTTCATCCTGGAGTCCTGGTCTTCCTTTCCCTTTCTCAGTTCACTGAGAGTCCTTAGGACTCTATTTGCCAAGTATGGCTTTGGAGGCCTCTATGGGCAAATGCTACTGTTATTCTCTTCTCCACTGAGACCCATGGTCTCTGAAGTCCTTGCTTCCCTAACACCTGAACCAGGGTGTCAGTGTCCCCTGGCTGATGTCACCATGTTGCTGTGCAGACAACCCCTGGGGCAGGGGTAAAGTGAGGCAAAGCTTTACTGCAAGGGACTTGAAAATCCATATGTAAACCTGGTTCTACTATTCAATGTATAAATCCTTGAACCCTAATTCTTACAAACTAAATAAATAGTATGTCTCACACATATATTTTAAATGTATAGAGATATTGCTGTCATCAAAAGGCAAATTCATTTAAAAACCTGAGTGATTTTTGGTGATCATAAGTAATACTTTCATAGCGTTTACTCTTTACCAGGCTCTATCCTAAGCACTTTACATGTATCAACTCATTTAATCCTCACAATAGCCTAGGAGAAAAGTACAATTATTATAATGATCCCTATTTTATTTATGAGGAAACTGAGACACAGAGAGGCTAAGTAACTTGCCCAAGGCCACATAGCTAATGAGTGGCACAGTCAGGGTTTGATCACAGTGTATGGGCTCTGAACCATTGCACCATGCTGCTCTGTGTTTGCTCAACCAATGGATACTACAAACATTCATCCCATCCCGTTATCACATGGATGGGAAAAAGCCCCCAAACCTAAAAAGTTCCAAAACCTTAGCTCTATGGTAAATGTCCTATTTTTCTTAACAAAACTTTTTTGTTTGGGAATTGTATTAGATTTACAGAAGGGTTGCAAAGATAGTACAAAGAGTTCCTGCACACTTCTCATAGTTTTAGTTCTCCCTGGTGTTATCGTCTTTTACGGTTACATTTGTCAAAACTAAGAAACAAACATTGGTACATTATTATTAACTAAACTCCAAATTTTGCTTGGAATCTTCCAGCTTTCCAATCAGTGTTCTTCTTTTGTGTTCCAGGACCCTATCCAAGACCTCACATTCCATTTAGTCCTCATGTCTCCTTAGCCTCCTCTGAGCTGAGATGGTTTCTCAGATTTTCCTTGTTTTTTGTGACCTTGACAGTCTTAAAGAGTGCTGTTCAGGTTTTTGGCAGAATGTCCCTCAGTTTGGGATTGTCTGATGTTTTTTCATGATTAGACCTGAGGTTACAGACCTTCTGAAAAGAATATTATGGAAATGAAGTGTCCTTCTCATCATATATCGGGTCTGATGGTTAATTTTTTGCGTCAACTTAACTTGGCTCAGCGATGCCTCAGATAGCTGGTAAAACACTACTTCAGTGTGTTTCCAGAAGAGACAAGTATTTGAATCTGTGAGTAAAGCAGTTTGCCCTCACCAATACGGGTGGACATCACCGAATCTGTGAGGGCTCAAACAGAACAAAAAGGTGGAGGAAGGGTGCATCTGCCTTTTGTTTGAGCTGTGACATCCACCTTGCCCTGCTCTCAGACATCAGTGCATGTGGTTCTAGAGCTGTTGGAATCAGACTGGGACTTACAACATCTGCCCCCTATTCTCAGTCCTTCAAAATTGGACTGAATTACGCCATCGGCTTCCCCGTTCTCCAGCTTGTGGACTACGGACTGTGGGATTGCTCGGCCTCCGTGACCATGTGAGTCAATTCCTGTAATAAATCTCCTCTTATCTCTCTCTATGTATCCTACTGGTTCTGTTTATCTGGAGAACCCTGATTCATATAAGGGGTTACATGACATCCACATCACCAGTGATAGCAACCCTAATAACCCGATTAAGATGGTGTTTGCCAGATTTCCCACTGTGTGAGGCTACCATTTTCCCCTTCCTATTTCTGTCCTCTGGAGGGAAGTCTCTAAGTCTGGCCCACACATGGGGTAGGGACACGAGTAGATTAAGGGCCCCTCTCCTGGAGGTGGGAATATTGACATATATTGTTTGAACTTCTGTGAGGAAGACGTTCCCCTGCATTTAGTCACTTATTTGATCATTTATTTATATCACTACGGAATCTTGTGTCAATGCCACTTTTAACATCCAGTTTTGCTGCTTCTCCAGAAAGTCCATGTGCAACTCTGGACACGATGGCCTGGGTCTGAGCCTCCCCTCGACCACGCAGACCTGGTTCATCCCCCTCCATATTCTGGCTTTGGCATTCTTTGCTAAGCCCACAGTGTCTTACACATGTCTTTCCTCCAGCCAAGTCCTGCCTGTTTTCCAATGACCAGCTCAAGACTCATCTCTTCGATGAAGCATCCCCCACTCCGTGTTTCTCTCTCTCTCTCTCTCTCTCTTTTTTTATAACTTCTATAACACCAAGTGACTGCATTATCCAAACTGACACTTATGTTGCTGTTCATTGTTTCACTAGGGTAGCTCTTATAATTCTATCTGCTCCTTAAGGAAGGAGAGCATACTGTCTTTTCTTTTCTTCTTTTTTTCCCTTTCCAAATAACACATAGCCAACAATTCAATTCATTGAACTGAACAGAATCAGAAGATCAAATTCAAACAGAACAGAAAAAAAATCCAGATAGATCTGGATCAATTCTTTAAACCATGCTATTTCCCAAGAGCAAATGAGCAATTTTATTTCATGACCAATATCTAATTTTACTGTAATCAATGCACCAGACTGAAGGCCTCTGTCACTCTCTGGACCAAATGCTAAGTCTGTTCTTTTTTTTTTTTTTTTTTTTTGCGGTATGCGGGCCTCCCTCTGCTGTGGCCTCTCCCGTTGCGGAGCACAGGCTCCGGACGCGCAGGCTCAGCGGCCACGGCTCACGGGCCCAGCCGCTCCGCGGCATGTGGGATCCTCCCGGACCGGGGCGCGAACCCGGTTCCCCTGCATCGGCAGGCGGACGCGCAACCGCTGCGCCACCAGGGAAGCCCCAAGTCTGTTCTTTTCATGACTAAAAATATTTAATCCTTTCTCTTCTTTGGCAGATCTCACTAGCCAATTTGTCTGATCCATGTTCATAATCAAGGAATTAGCTGGCTAATTGTAAATTGTGTTAATATTTACAAAGCGGGCACGGGCCCTTTGTCCTGGTGGGCTATGTGTAGGGGGCAGAAGCATTTCCCTGGTGCTCCATGTGAAAAAACGGCCTTTGCAAGGTAACACTGCAGGGCTGTAAATGCTGGTTTAAAGAGGAAAACAACGGCAGGTGGCATGAGGGGTGCTCAGTACATCCTCTGTTTCCACACATCATGTTGTTACCACAATCCCCTCCCTCGTCTTCAGGTCACCCTATCACTCGTGAAATATAACTCTGCCCCATAAATGCCTGATCAAATGGAACTGTCCATTAGTGCAGGGGGCAGGTCTGCCTTCCATACCAGCCTGAAAGAAGGGCTTCCCAGTGGCCAGACCAAGCCTGTTTGGTGGGCTTTGGTGGAAGGGCTGGTGGGAGAGGGGTTGTTCCTTTCACTGCCTGGTGAATTTCAGGCTGAAGGACCCAGCTCAGAGCTGGGACTCTGTGGTCATTTAAATGACCATTTGGTGAAACCATCAGCTTGACGCTGTTCTCTCAGCCACATGACTGGCTCTTGAAGTGATCGGATGTTGATTATGTCAGTGTCTCTCACATGCAGCTTTGACCCTTCTTGGGGGACTTTTTGTTTAGCCAGGAACCTGCCACTATGAAATTGTCTGCCCCACTCCCCAGAGCTCTCGGGCGGCACTGGGGAGTCATTCCAAGCCTGATTTCAGGAGTTACAAGGTCATGAGAACCTCCTGAACAGTTCATATGGTGTTGCCATCTATTGACAATGTTTCCACCCTCAGCCCTGTGAGTAGAATTGCTAAGACTGTTCCGCCACTTCTGCCCCAAAGAAGGGCTCCTTTTTCCATGCCTGGGAGATAGGCACTGGGCAGTTATAGCGCCAGGGCTTCTATTCATGAATTCATAACACTGCCCACATTGTTCACAGTTGGGCTGCACATAAGCATAAAATTATTGTCCAATGGTTGCCATGTGTTACACTGGCAAAGAAAATCAGTTCCAAATACCTTGATGTCAAGTGGCCAAGTTACCTCATTAGGACTGTACTTTCAAGCTCAGGCTAGAGATGGGAACTTTACAGACAACTTACTGAGCAAATTCAGGCTTCTTTTACCGTCCTAAATCAAGAGGAAAGAATATGAACTTGGACATGCAAGAGGCAGACGAAGGAAATTGCTCCTATCTCCCACCCAGTGAGAGGCTGAACATGAGGTCACTTGGAGTCCATCAGAGGCTACTCTCATGTTCCCAAGCCTTATACAGCCAACAGAGTCTTTCCACAGACCAGTAGTCTCAGCTGTGCATTTTCACTTTGTGATGATTAATTTTATGTGGCAACTTGGCTGGGGCACAAAGTCCAGATAGTTTGTCAAACATTACTCTGGATGTTTCTGTGAAAGTGTGTTTTTTTTTTTAATGAGACTAACATTTAAACTGGTGGACTTTAAGTAAAGTAGATGACACTCCATAAGGTGGGTGGGCCTCATCCAACCAGCTGAAGGCCTTACTTAATAGAAAGAGGACTCACCTCCCCAAGCAAGCAGGAATTCTGCTAACAGATGGCCTTCGGGCCGCAGCTCTTCCTTGGGTCTCCAGGCTGCTGGCCTGCCCTGCAGATTTTGGACTCGCCAGCCTCCACAATTGCATGAGCCTATTCCTTAAAATAAATCTCTCTCAATAAAGATAGATAGGTAGATGATAGATAGAAATAGATACAGATATAGACATCCTATTGGTCCTATTTCTCTGGAATACTCTGACTAATTTATTTAACTCCTGTTTTCATGGAAGGCTCCCAGGTATCTTGTGGTGGTGGTTTTCCTAAAATGTTACCTGAGTTCCTAAGTCCCCAAAGCCTCTGGTTCACCATTTAATTCAAAAGCGCTGCTCTGGTCTGATACGAAGTCTCTTTCGCCCCAAATCCTGGCATCCCATGTACTTCTTCAGTTGGTCTTCAGACCTCTGCTGGTTACAGAACATAGGCTCTCCTTCGTTCACAGATCTTAGGTCAAGCGTAGGCTAGTCGTGGACAAGACAGGAGGAGACACATAGTCTACAAATCTCCCCTTGTATCTTCAAGCCCTTGGTTCCCAGCCACTCCATGTTCCCGCCACCCAAGGAGGGAGATGGTTTCATTCTGATTCCAGATTAGGAAGATACAGCTGATTCATTGCAGGAGACGGCATGAATCTCTGGAGTAGCATAAGCATGAGAACATAAGCTTTGGTTTCTGGTCATGGACATCAAACGATGCCGTCCCCAGCTTCCCTAAGTCTGATCTCAGCATATATTCATCTTATTACCGCCCCCTCTCCTGCTTATCCAATTTCATTACCTCTGAAATGGGCACAACCATATTAGCTCTGTCTGCTCAGTATATTCTCAAGTGCTACAGCCTTCAGCCCCAAGGGATATAATAATAACTCGTATTTATTGGGTACTTACTATGTGGCAGACACTGTGTTAAAAACTTTGCATACATCACCTCATTTGGTTCTCACAAGAATCCTGTTATTAGCCCCGTGAGTCACTCGGTTCACAAAGAGTAGGGCTGGCCTGGTGCTGGACATGAACTTGCCGGGGCAGCGCCATCAGAGAAGAGTAGGGAGCACGACGTGGGGTCGGTGTCTGAACTGCAGAAGCCCGAAGTGTTGGCTAATTGACTACCCTTCCCCTGAGGACGTCACGGCCCAAGGTCGCACAGCTCAAAGTCATCTGGGAGCGGAAGGCAGAGGGTTAGGCAAATCGGGGGATGAACAGTCAGGGAGAACACTTGGCAAAACGTGGTGGCTCAGTTTGGGGGCCTCCCCACTCTCACGGCTGCACCTTTTTTCCTCCTGGTACCCCTTATCCATCCCAGGCTCCCAAGCCCTCGTTCTTTCCGAATCCTCTGTGTTCAAACCAGTTTTCCGGAAACTCTCCTCAATGAACGTACACACTTTTCCATTTTTTTTAAATGAAACATGTTCTTGGGTAAGGACCATTCTGTTGAACATGCGTTTGCATCCTGACCTGTGACAGAGGGCTGCCCTCAGAGTTGATGACATGGACAAGGTGGTACCTTTCCCTATGCTGACTAGCCCAGCTCACTCTGCTTTTTTGGTTATTAGGCCTGTTTTCTTAGACTTGCTGCCACTGCCCCACTGTTGGGCTGTCTACCATCTTTTCTCCTTACCGTAAAACCTGCCCTCTCAGCATCACCCACCATCTGGTTTGCTGTAGGTTGGAGACCCAGTACCCAACTTCCAAGAGCCATGGAAGCAGGTCCTGAGGGAGGCGGCGCTGTTGTGTGGGGGCGTCCCTGTAACTGTTATACACTTCATACTTGGCCTCTGGAAGGCCCATTTGTAACCTGGATTCAAGCCTTCATTTCCTCCCTTATAAATGATGATAATAATTACTACCTCATGGGTGGGAATTAAGGGAGATAATATGTGTAAAAAACTTATCATATGTAAATATGTACTTACATATTTATATTATAGGTATAGCACTTTACACATAAAAAGCATTTCGTAAATGGTAGCTTTAATATTCTTATTTTGACTGCCGTAGAATTATTACTTTTTTCCCCTTCATCTCTTCTGTAGTATTGAGGTTGTCAAAATAAGTTAAGACAATGTGCGATCCGATCTCTGTATTATTCTAGCTACACTTTTAGTGTCACCATGAAAAAATTGTCTTTTTACATTTAGGGTCTCTTTTGACCCTGATGACCTTCTGCGGGGGCTCAGTCAGTCTGCCCTAATTTCCCCGGAGTGGAAAGAGAGCTTGACATGCATCTCACAGCTTTTTTCTTTCTCCTGTGTAGGGTGTATACATATATTACATGGATCCAGAAGACTGGAAGAAGAGCCAGACTCCAAAATCCTTTGGGCAATTTTGATAAGCATTGGTTGATGATGGTGATGTTGTTGGAAACTTATGTGTCCTGATTCTTCAAATTGTAAAGAATGTATGAATTAGAGAAGTTAGGTAAAAATCAAATCCTTTTAAATGTTCACCAGGAATTTGTCTTTAAAAACCTTCTAGTGATTCCTTTTTTTCCTAGTAAAGATTAAATTGGGAAGTGAATAGCTAGCCCTATATTTACCCATTTTGCCAATCTAGATTGCCCCATGCCCACGTGATCCAAGGGCATCACGAAGAGAAAAATCCAGATTGTTGAAGCCAAAGTGGATGCAGGGAATCACAATTCCAGCTGACTTGGACAAATACGCAGCTGGCTTTCCAGTCTACATCTTTCTTCAGTCTTGATCCCTCACAAATACTTCAGGTCGAGACTCACACTGGAGAAGGATGAGTCTTTCTAATCCATGCCTTCAAGCAGAAGTGGGAGGGCAGGGAAGGGGAAGGGATTTGCCTTCGGTGGGTGCTTTCCTTCCGAACTCTAGCTTTAGGAGCAGAGAGCGGAAACACCCCCATATGGATGCCTAGCTCCTTAGAGAGTGACCTGCATGGGCTGATAGTGTTTGAATAGTTGCTTGTCTCATCCAGCTCCTCCTTCGTTTATTTAAACTCTGACATGATCGGAAACCCTTCGAGTGCCTTGGCCTCCTTTCCCTTCTCTCCACTCCTGATCCGGTCTAACTGAAGGTTCTGATTCGATTTTGAAGGAGGATAGATTTCTTTGGTCAAGAGCCAAGTTCTTAATGGGCGACTGAGGAGTCGATCCGATTGCGTGGCATGAAGAGCTCCTGGGCTGGGCCTCACTGCCTCCACAGACGCGGTACGCTCCTCTCCCACCCCAGCAGCAGCAGAGAGACTAGTTCTCCACTCCTACACTGTTGGTGGTGCAGCCACTATGGAAAACAGTATAGAGTGTCCTCAGAAAGCTAAAAATAGAGTTGCCATATGATCCAGCAATCCCACTCCTGGGCATATACCCAGACAAAGCTGTAATTTGAAAAGATACGTGCACCTCTGTGTTCATAGCAGCACTGTTGACAATAGCCAAGACATGGAAACAACCTAAATGCCCATCAACATGAATGGATAAAGAAGATGCGGGGTGTGTGTGTGTGTGTGTCTGTGTGTGCGCGCACACACAGACACACACACACACACGCAGTGGAATATTACTCAGCCACTAAAAAGAATGAAATCATGCCATTAGCAGCAACATGGATGGACCTAGAGATTATCATACTAAGTAATGTAAGTCAGAAAGAGAAAGACAAATACCATATGCTATCCCTTATATGTGGAATCTAAAATATAACACAAATGAACATATCTACGAAACAAAAACAGACTCACAGACATAGGGAGCAGACCTGTGGCTGCAGAGGTTGGGGAGGATTGGGAGTTTCAGATTAGCAGATGCAGACTATTATATAGAGAATGGATAAACAACAAGGTCCTACTGTATAGCACAGGGAACAATATTCAATACACACACACACACACGCAGTGGAATATTACTCAGCCACTAAAAAGAATGAAATCATGCCATTAGCAGCAACATGGATGGACCTAGAGATTATCATACTAAGTAATGTAAGTCAGAAAGAGAAAGACAAATACCATATGCTATCCCTTATATGTGGAATCTAAAATATAACACAAATGAACATATCTACGAAACAAAAACAGACTCACAGACATAGGGAGCAGACCTGTGGCTGCAGAGGTTGGGGAGGATTGGGAGTTTCAGATTAGCAGATGCAGACTATTATATAGAGAATGGATAAACAACAAGGTCCTACTGTATAGCACAGGGAACAATATTCAATATCGTGTGATAAACCATAATGGAAAAGAATATGAAAAAGAATATATATATGTATAACTGAATCACTGGGCCATACAGCAGCAATTAAACACAACATTGTAAGTCAACTATACTTCAATAAAATTTTAAAAGTATATATTAGCTCTCCGGCAGAGTGACGCTGGGCAAGAAGCTGCTGGCTCTGCCCAAGGTGACAAGGACCAGAACACCTGCAAGGAAGGGGCATGAACAAAGCCAGCACAGGACTGAAGCTACCTGGAAAGAGGGGTCCTATGACCCCCACATCCTGTGTCTCCCCAGCCACACCTCTCCAGCCTGCCACCTTCCACTGCTATCTGCTCACAGCTGAGAGGGCGCGCAGGGCGCGCAGGCACGGAGCAGCTGGCTGTTTGGAGAGTGTACTCAGACTTCCCAAGAAAATGCCCTGAAGTCATGGACGTGGGAGAGAAGGGAGGGGCTGGGTGGAGGAGAAAGGGGGGTTGGAGGCAGGAGAGTTATCAGAAGGGCTCAGAGAGACAGACCAGGGAACTTCCCACAGTGACTGAAGGGTAGACAACGTTACATCAGAGCTAGAAGGGACTCAGGGCCAGTGGTTGAAGACTTTTTGGGGTCACAAACTGCCTTGGGATCCTGATAAAACTGGAGCTCTCCCCTGAGAAAAATGCACCTGAGCTCACTCACCTGTGTATCTCACACGTGCATGTGCGCACATACACACACAAAGTTCACATACCATTTCAGGAGGTTCACAGACCTCTCAACTCATCTTTGGGACCCCCAAAGTCTATAGTTTCCTAGCTGAGGAACTCTGCCTCTAGTCCTGTGGTCCTGTGTCCTCAGCTGAGGGTAATTTTGCCCCTGCGTCTAGTGGGCAGAGGCCAGGGGTGCTGTCAAACATCCTAAGTGCACAGGACCACGACCCACAGCAAAGTGTTATCTGGCCCCACATGTCAATAGTGCCAGTGTTGAGAATCCTGCTGCATCATCTTATCATAGACATGTCCAGTAATCCACCTAAGATCACACAAGTAATTATTAGCAAGGCCAGGACTACTACCGGCTAATAAATAATGATAGCCCATTTACTGAGCACTTATTATGTACCAGACACTGTTCCAAGTACTTTACATGAATGAATTCACTTACGTCTCACAACCATCCTCTGAGTTGGGTGTAGTTATACCCATTTTACAGATAAAGAAATTGAGACAGAGAAGCTGTGTCCCAACCAAAGTCATGTGGCTGATAAGGAGTGAAGCTGGGGTTTGAACCCAGACAGTCTGTCCAGGCCGTTAACCCTTGCAACACTCTGCCTGGATCCTAATAACAACCCGTATTCCAACAGGTCAGCAAAAAGTAGCATCCTGGGCTTCCCTGGTGGCTCAGTGGTTAAGAATCCGCCTGCCAATGCAGGGAACACGGGTTCGAGCCCTGGTCCGGGAAGATCCCACATGCCGCGGAGCAACTAAGCCCATGCGCCACAACTACTGAGCCTGAGCTCTAGAGTCCATGAGCCACAACTACTGAGCCCGCGTGCCACAACTACTGAAGCCCGTGCGCCCTAGAGCCCGTGTTCTGCAACGATAGAAGCCACCGCGATGAGAAGCCTGCGCACCGCAACAAAGAGTAGCCCTCGCTCGCTGCAACTAGAGAAAAGCCCGCGCAGTAACGAAGACCCAACGCAGCCAAAAGTAAATTAATTACTTAATTTTTTTAAAAAAAGTAGCATCCTCCTGGGTGGGCAATATTGGTCCTCTAAAGTCCTTCTCTCTTTTCTCTATTGTTCAGACCCTGGTTTTAGTTTCCTATTAGACTCTATAGTTTTTCTTCTTGGAGTCGATTTCCCCTCTCCCTATGTAGATCTTATATTTCTGTAGTGATTTACAGTTTTCAAAATATATTTTCATCCACTATTTCATCTGATCTTTAAAACAACTCTATAATGCAAGAAGGGCACTTTGCAGATGAGAAAAATGGAGAACAAGGTCCCTGGACAGGCAAGTGGTTAGAGCCAGAACTGGCAGCCTCAGAGTGCTGTGCATGCCCGCTCTGTCTGCTCTCTCTGACCACCACTTAACTCTTGCTCAGACCTCAGGGCCTCTGCAGCTTCTGTGATGATGGAATACTTATTCCCAAGCCTATTATATGAAACATTTTATTAACCTTCAACGGAAGGATAAATCTAGGTTCATAAGGCCAGACTTTAATTGAAACCTATTCATTTAACTTTTGCTACTAGGGCAAAGCAATCTAAAATTCCCAAGCATCGTCCTAGCTCCTGAATTGCTTCATCTGTCTCCTTCTGGCTCCTTGCTACACTTCCTTGCTGAAGTTATGTTATGCTGTGGGCGACGCTGTTCTGTTTTGATTTTTCAAAAAAATGAGCTGTGCTGGGCTGCCTGCCACCTGGTGCTCCCACCTCTACCCAGAAACTGCACGCCTTTACGTATCGCTGTGTGTCCTCAAACTCCACATTCCATCCAACGGGTCCAATCTACAGTTCACATCTTCTCTTGGCAGAAATCTCAAGAAATGATTACCAGTACCTGGATAAGAAGCAGTCTTTTAAGCAATGTTCAAAACAAGATCCCAGAACAGAAAAAAAATTTCCAATTTCCCTTGCCTCTTCCCCACAGCACACAGGCCTTGCCTCTTGAGCCTGTGTAGTGAACAGAATTGCCTCTAGTTAGAGATAAAGTGAATGAACACCGAGCTTTCCTTAATTTAATTATGAATCTATTCATTGACTCACCCAACTGTATATACGTAGCGACTATTATATGTTACTTTTTATACCCCACTGTGCTCTGAAAAGGAAGTAAGGCAGATGCAGGCTTTCTTTGTAAAGATCACTAGTTCATTTCAGTTTAATTCAATAGCTATGTCTTTATTGTGGGCTGACTACCCTGAGTCAAACCCAAGTCTCCTGCCTGTGAGACCTTTCAAATTTCTTTGGACAAGGAAGATATTCACACACGAAGTAGCCTAAGGCTCATGAACAGTCCCCTCCCACTCACAATAGGTTAACTTGTGCTGATGAGGATTTTTTCAGATACAAGAGACACAAAGTTTGCTGTGGCAGAAGGAAAGAAGGGGATGTGTTGGTCGGGAGACAGGAAAGTAATGGTCTCAGGGATGGAGACGAGGGGCTCCAATGATACACCAGAAGTCTCCCTCCTACTCTTTTTTTTTTTTTAAATTAATAGACTTTATTTTTCTAGAGTGTTTTTATTTTTTTATTTTTATTTTTTTGCGGTACGTGGGCCTCTCACTGCTGTGGCCTCTCCCGTTGAGGAGCACAGGCTCCGGATGCGCAGGCTCAGCGGCCATGGCTCACGGGCCCAGCCGCTCCGCGGCATGTGGGATCTTCCCGGACCAGGGCACGAACCCGTGTCCCCTGCATCGGCAGGAGGACTCCCAACCACTGCGCCACCAGGGAAGCCCTCCCTCCTACTCTTGACTCAGCTTCCCAGCATCAACACCCAGGTCAGCCTGATTCTCTCCTACTGTGGAAAAGCTTTTTCTCAGTGGCGTGGGAAGCAGGACAGGGGTAAGACAAGACTGTCAACGCTCATGTCACCCCTGCTCAGGAACCCCCAGCAGAAGGAAAGGGCCTTTCTCCATGCTTAAGTACGTCAACATGTCCAGGTAGGACAGTGATTGGCCAGACTTTAAGGGTCATGGATCTCATGGACCAATCATTGTGTGAGTGGAGTGGGGTGACCACTATGATTGGCCAAGCCTGCATCACATGTCCATCCCTGTGCCCTGGCAGTGGGATAATGCAATGGCAGCCCCAGCAGTATCACAAGTTTGGAGCTGAGGAGGAGCACTTCCTCAGAGGAAGAGGGGTGGGTGGTATTGTTATCAGAAGAAGGGGAAAAGGCCATTGGGCAGACCAAAAACAACACATGGCCCCTACAGTTATGTTCCAAGAATTCATCTGAAAGTGGTTGTTTGGAACTCAAATTATATTTCCCTATAAAAACCATCTTATAACAAGCTCTTGTATTTATGTGGTGTTTTAGAAGGCATTTTCTTATCCATGATGTCATTTGACCCCTCAATAGCCCCGTGAGGTAAAGAGGAGAGGTACCACATCACCTTCAATCTCAAGCCAGCCCTGAAACATCTTTTACTGGGACAGGGCCTCTGTGCCAGTTCCCATGAACACTCAGATTCCGGGAAGGATTTCCATGACGGGGCAGGGTGTCACACTAAGATGACTGCTCCTTCCTGGTCTGAATATTTCCTCTCCCTTCTCCCCCAGCTTTGTCCTGGGCCCCTCAGAGGCCACCTAATATGGATGGAGCCCCAAGGCTGTGGGCAGCATTGTGTGAAACTCTTCATGGAACAGAAGGTAGAAGGATGAGTGTAAATGTTACCTCGTTGGCACCCAACTTCCTCTCAGGAAAATAGCCCGAGACTCTAAGGTGGAAGCAGGAGGGGGGCGGGGAGGGCTGAGCTGAGCAGCAGTCTGGGTGTCTGGGAGTGGGAAGCAGGGTCGGGGTGTGGGCTGTGAAGACAGGAATGTTCTGTCTTAATTTATCCACTGTGTGATGCTGCAATAAAACTCCCCATATATAAATCCCTGGATGGCTAGTTACATTTTCTAGAGCAAGACATTTAGCTTCCCTGAGGGGGTAGAGTAGATCGTGAGGGGTCAAAGGGAAGGGGCAGAGGCAAAGGAAGATTTGAAGAGCTCAGAAGAAGGAGGAAATTGGAGTCAGAGGTGACTCAAGGATACATAAGCCCTGGAATTGGTAGAAATCATGGGGAGGGCATCAGCCGTCCTCAGGATGTGGAGTGAGTGTTGAGTGGACCCTTTTTTTGAGGTATTGTTGCCTTCAATGTTATATTAGTTTCAGGTGTACAAGATAGTGACTTGATATTTTTATAGATTACACTATAAAATTATTACAAAATATTGGCTCTATTCCCTGTGCTGTACGTTACATCCTTGTAACTTACTTATTTTATCAAGGGGCTGGGGAGTTCTGTTCAGCGAGCACATGCCCCACTCCCCCGTTCCATCCTCAGTTCTCTGTGACTGCAGCCCCTGCCAATCACTGACCAACCAACCCCCAGGCCCCATAGGTCTTGGCCAGGGATGGGGAGAAGGGAGAGAGGACGTGTGTGGCAGTATCATGAAGGAGAGAGTCCCTCTTCATCAGAGACAGTGGACCCTGGATCATTCTCAGGAAAGGAGTGTAGGCTGGGCAGGGTGCCCAGGGATCGTCTTCCACAAAAAAGTAAAAGTGATCAGCAAAAGCAGAAAGAAAGACTTTCCCAGCTCACTCTTCTACTCAAAAACTTCCCTAGGACCAGGGCACCAAAGGCTTTTGAAATCAGCAGAACCTTTGACCAAGTAATTCTGCTTCTAGAAATTTATCCCTAAGAAATAATCAGAGACAGGCATAGATATGTATATACCAGAATGCCATCAACACATTATTTATATTTCAAAAAACTGACAACAACCAGTTAACCATTAATATGGAATTGATTAAATAAATTATCAATGGAATACTCTGTAGCCATTAAAAATCATGTTTTAGAAGATTATTTGCTGAATCAACGGACGAAGGATTAATCTCCAAAATATATAAACAGCTCATGCAGCTCAATATTAAAAAAACAAACAACCCAATCGAAAATTGGGCAGAAGACCTAAATAGACATTTCTCCAAAGAAGATATACAGATTGCCAACAAACACATGAAAGGATGCTCAACATCACTAATCATTAGAGAAATGCAAATCAAAACTACAATGAGGTATCACCTCACACCGGTCAGAATGGCCATCATCAAAAAATCTACACACAATAAATGCTGGAGAGGGTGTGGAGAAAAGAGAACCCTCTTGCACTGTTGGTGGGAATGTAAATTGATACAGTCACTATGGAGAACAGTATGGAGGTTCCTTAAAAAACTAAAAATAGAACTACCATATGACCCAGCAATCCCACTACTGGGTATATACACCGAGAAAACCATAATTCAAAGAGAGTCATGTACCACAATGCTCATTGCAGCTCTACTTAAAATAGCCAGGACATGGAAGCAACCTAAGTGTCCATCAACAGATGAATGGATAAAGAAGATGTGGCACATATATACAATGGAATATTACTCAGCCATAAAAAGAAACGAAATTGAGTTATTTGTAGTGAGGTGGATGGACCTAGAGTCTGTCATACAGAGTGAAGTAAGTCAGAAAGAGAAAAACAAA
>NC_041232.1:63629204-63649713 GCF_002837175.3 Physeter macrocephalus | reverse complement strand
ACCACCTAGAGGGGTGGGATAGGGAGGATGGGAGGGAGACACAAGAGGGAGGAGATATGGAGATATATGTATATGTACAGCTGATTCACTCTGTTACACAGCAGAAACTAACACACCATTGTAAAGCAATTATAGTCCAATAAAGATGTTTTAAAAATATTTTTAATAAATAAATAAAAGAAAATCCTGCAGCCAAGAAGAAAGAGAAGAAAAGTGAAACCAAAGAAGGAGGTAGGAGTGATACTGTGGCTGTTCTGGGTGGGGTGGAGGTGGGATGGTGGTGGAGGCAGTGGAGACTGCCAGTCTTGAGACCGGAAGAGCTTCAGATTTAATGGCCATTAACAGAGACAGGAATGGGGCCTGAGGCCAGCTTTTACAGTCCATAAAACAATGACGGGGTGGTGGTGGTGGGGGCAATCTGCTCACTTGCAAAGAGAGATAATAAGGTGGCTTATCTATCTTGTCCAGAGCTCTGATAGAAAATATATCTCCCCTAATAATTTATAATGAGGGCCCCACCTTTATCTAGATTAGGGATTCAAATTTACACTATCTGTATGATTCAGTAAGCCCTCACCTCGCCCCAGGTAAGAGATTAACATCTCAGACTGAAAGCACTGTGAGATTCAAATGCAATACTGCTCTCCAGAGACCACAGAGGAATTTCACAGATGAAACCCTGCAAAACATGAATTCACAATCCAAACTTCAAAATATGCAAGGAAATAAGCCACCATGAGTGAAAATCAGCAGATGAACTCCCAATCACTTCAGATAATAGAATTGTCACATATATACCATAGGGTTGTTTTAATTTCCAAGAAACATTTTGTTAAGGTAAAATGCCTCATTCTGTCAAAGACCAATTCCTATTCAATGCTTTTTAATCAAAGTCTTAGTGAAAGATACACATTTGTCAAATGTATAGATAAAACATAACTTGAAGATATCACAGATCTTTCATATGACAGAATTACATGTTCAGTAAGATTTTGGAAAGATAAAAAGATGGGCTAAAACAACAAGATGTAATGTAACAGGGACAAAATAAAATAAATTTCTGCCATATTAAAAATTATCAACTGCAAAATACAGAACAGAAATACTTGGACTGAAGTAATACGGGTGAAAAAAGACTAAGAAATGAGTGGAGAGGTGTGACAGGCAGGGAGAGAGAGGTGTCACTTGATAGCTACATTTTTTTTTTAGGTATAATTCACAAACCACAAAATTCACCCTGCTAAAGTGTACAATTCAGCAATTTTTAGCTTATTCACCACGTTGTGCAACCATCACCACTCTCTAGTACCAGAACATTTTCGTCAGCCCAGAAAAGAAATCCTATATGCATTGGCAGTCACTCCACATTCCCTCCTCTTCCCAGCTTCTGCAACCACTAATCTACTTACTGTCTCTATGAATTGGCCTATTCTGGACATTACATATAAATGAAATCACACAATGTGTGGCCTTTTGAGTCTGGCTTCTTACACTTAGCATAATGTTTTCAAGGTTCATCCACATTGTAGCATGGAACAATATGTCATTCCATTTTTTGTTGGTGAAAAGCATCCGATTGTTTGGATAGTCCATGTTTTGTTTATCCATCCATTCTTCAGCTGATGGGCATTTGGTTTATTTCTACTTTTTGGCTGTTATGAATAATCCCACTATAAATATTTGTGAACAAGTTCTTGTGTGAAAATATTTTCTCCTTTTCAATGATTTGTCATTTTATTTTCTTGATAGTGTCCTTTGAAGCACAAAATTTTTTTAATTTTGATGATGTCCAATTTATCTGGTTTTTTTCTTTTTTCAGTTGTGCTTTTGGTGTCGTATCAAAGAAACCATTGTCTATTCCAAGGCCACAAAGATTTACTCCCATGTTTTCTTCTAAGAGTTTTACAGTTTTAGCTCATACCTTTAGATCTTTGATCCATTTTGAGTTAATTTCTGTATATGGTGTGAGGTAGGGTCCAACTTCATTCTGTCATATGTGATATTCAGTTGTCCCAGCACCATTTGTTGAAAAGACTATCCATTTCCCCCATTGAATTGTCTTGGCACTTGATAGTTACATTCAATGTAACTGCCAGAAAGACCCCCCAAAAAAGCCAACAGCCAAGTGAAATGTAGGATTCATTAATAACCATGCCCATGGTACCCATACTTCTTCTCGGGGACTTACATATGCAGTGGTGTCCTATCATTGGGGTCATTTCTGTCTGTTCTCCAGACTTGATGTTTTTGAGCTGTACCTGGGGGTAAAAGACAATTATGGCTTTGTATTCACCAAGGTTGTCCAGAAATTTCAGGTTTTTTTCATCACCAGTACCAAATATTATTTCTCTGAATCACTGGCCATTTGTTCCCCATAAACAATTAAAATGATAGAAAATTCCATCAGTTCAACATACAGCTGACTTTACCCTGAAAGCAGCTGTTCCCAGCTCCATGAGCCTGGAGTGACCTCAAGAGAACTTGGGCCCAGGCCATATTTGAGGAGCCAAGTTCCCCACTTCTGGGAGACAGCCCACAGGCTTGGGAAAAGCCACATAGGATGTTGGGTAACTGGATTTACTTGGATACTCCTGGTTTCTGAGACTTTTTCTTTGTTAAACCCACAGAGATGCACACAGACAAGCCTCCCTGGATTGCCTTGGATAACATTCCTCACTTAGGCATTTCCAGCATTCTGTTGACATCTTTACTATGGTTTGATCACACTGTATTGTGATAAGATTAATAGCTAACACATACTGAGAATTTATTATATGGCAGGCATTGTTCTAAGAACATTACCCATCCTATGACTAGGTACTGTGATTAGGCCCATTTTATAGATAAAGAAACTAAGTGTTTAAATAACTTTAGAAAGATCACACAACCTGTAAGGATTCAGATCCTTGGAGCCTGGCCCCAAATCCTTAATGATTTAAGGATTAAATGGTTCAAGCACCCAGAATCAGAATCTGAACTCTTGGAGGACACCATCTGCCTATACTGCTTTCTGCAGGCAGATGTTATCAGGTACTAGAGGATGTCATAGCTCGAAGTAAACTTAGAGGTATCTAGTCCAGCTCTCTCACGTTACACATAATAAAAGCAAGACCCAGAAAGGGGAAGTAGCAAAGTTGGGACCAGAATTCCAGGTTCTTGACTCACAGTAAAGCACTTTTCCCTTCACTCTTGATCCATTTAAGGCGAGAATGTCTACAACGTAAGGAATGTCTACGTGAGCAAGGTCTGTCTGCATCTTTGGAGGACACAAGGTATGCCTCTTGCCAATTTTCAATCCACGTCACATAGTCCCTCAACTCAGGAGGGCAGCAGGGCCCCAGCCAGCCTCACTGCTGGGCCATACCTCATGAGGAAAGTGACCAAAAACAGCTCACAAGGTCCAACCAAAGTGCTCCCCTTGTTCCCCACTCCCCAGGGGGTGAGAGGCAGGCTGAGAAACACAACTGTGGGATTCCTGGGATATTTCAAAGGTACGTGGGGACTGTGGGACAGAATATTTGAAGTCAGGTTTCTCATGGAGATCTGCCTATATAGTCTCCATAAGTCTCTAGGCCAACAGCTTGATCCAATGATGGTTCCGGTAAAAGGATAGTAAAAATGCGTAACACTGGTCTTACCGCCATGCAAATTTCTCCAAAGAGCTCCCAGCTCTGGCTGGTATTTTATGGCCCTTATCTTCACCTGCACGGTTAGGAAAAGACTACTGTTTTGCTGTATTGGGGGTTAGCAAGTTGAAGGTTCCAGAAGGACAACTAGCCTGCCCTAGCCTGTAGGACTAGCTTTCTGTAGAACTGGTCTCATCGTGCTCTGCTCAACACACAATTTGCTAGACCCTGTTGCTGTTTCCTCATTCTGAATTGATCTTTAATCAAAGTCAGGCCACTAGTTGGAACTCTGAGACGCTGACACATGGCATTGAAGGCTTTAAGGAGATCCGTGGTTCTCGGTTGGGGTGGTTTTGTTTCCCAGGGGACATTTGGCAATGTCGACAGATGTTTTTAGTTATCACAACTCGGGAGGTGCTACTGGCGTGCGCATCTAGTGAGTAGTGGTCAGGGGTGCTGCTCAACATCTTGCAAGGCACCGACAGCCCCACAGCAAAGAATCATCCAGTAGTAGTGGCGGTGGTAGTGGTGGGAGTAGTGGTGGGGCTCTAGCTTCTACAGTGTGTTGGGGGATTGAGGGTAAGAGGAGATACAGGGGGAGTTATTCCAGATTAATCCAAGAAAAAGATAAGCCCAAACTGCTGCCTTGGATCCAGGCCAGGGGGACAATTAGAAGCCCCAGGTTGGGACTTCCCTGGTGGCGTAGTGGTTAAGAATCCGCCTGCCAATTCAGGCAACGTGGGTTCGAGCCCTGGTCCGGGAAGATCCCACATGCCGCGGAGCAACTAAGCCCGTGCACCACAACTACTGAGCCCACGTGCTGCAGCTACTGAAGCCCGCGCACCTAGAGCCCACGCGCCTAGACCCCGTGCTCTGCAACAAGAGAAGCCACAACAGTAAGAAGCCCCCGCACCACAACGACGTGTAGCCCCCGCTCGCATGCAGCAATGAAGACCCAACACAGCCAAAAATCAATCAATCAATACAATTTTAAAAAAAAACAATATGTTTTTGTTTAAAAAAAAAGAAAAAAAAAAAAAGAAGCCCCAGGTTTGGTTTGCTTGAGTGTTTGTATAAAGGGGAAATTGTTTGCCTGCTTAAAGAGCCCTATGTAATCAACTCTTTGCCTGTCAGTCTCAGGGAGGCCCGTCAGCTCCCAGGCAAGCACATTTCTCCGGAAGGAAGTGAACCTTGGCTGCAGGCTGCCCCAGCCCCACCTGGGTTAATGAGTCATCTAAGTGAAAGTGTCTGCGCACCTGGGTTCCAGGAAACCACACACCCAGGCACCCTCCCTCCCGCTTCTCAGGGCACAGCTCTCCCCAATTAAGGTGCCATCTCTCAGGCTCCCCTGGAGCGTGACCCACACCTGTGGGGGAAGAGGAGGGGCCTCAGGTAGAAATTCCTGCTAGTGAAGCTCTCCTGCCGAAAGCACACCCTTCACTTTCTAGCTAACACCTCACACTCTTTCTTTCCGACCTGATTCCTCTACTTTTAACCTACTTCCTGAAGCTGACAGAGACATGAAGACAGAAGCAAAGTGTCACATGGTAGGAAAAAAGTTTACGGCACACCTAATTTTTCGGGCAAGCCTACAGCTAGGAAAATCATTAGCAGATTCATGTATTAGGACGAGATTATGATCTTAGAGTCAACTCTATTCTTTATCTCATGTGAATAAAGGTTTTATGCCTTTTTTTCAGGCATCGGTTCCCATCAACATGTGGCAAAATATTTCCGCTGCCCTAGATGCGTTTACTTTTGACATCATTTGTATTTCAGGGCAAGAGCCCAGAGCGGATATGAGTTTTTATTGGATAATCATACTTCACACGAGAATCTTGGAGGCACTGTTCTTCCTTGCTAAGGTTCTCACTCGAGGGCCTTTTTCTTTTTTTTTCCCGCGCCACGTGGCATGTGGGATCTTTGTTCCCCGACTAGGGATCCAGCCCGTGCCCCCTGCAGTGGAAGCACGGAGTCGACCACTGGACCGCCAGGGAAGTCTCAACCACTGGACCGCCAGGGAAGTCTCGAGGGCCTTTTTCTGCAATCAGTCCACTCAGCAAACACTGGCAGAGCTCAGGTGAGGTGGAGGCCAAGGGGACAAAAGTGGATAAGCCACGGGTGCTGCTGCACGGGGCTCACAGGCCAGCATGCGACGGACCTGTAAGAAGTAGTGATGGTAATTCATTACAGCACGGTCTCAGCCACACCCTGTCAGCTTGCCCTATTAGCACAGAGCCCTCTAAGGGGCATTCTCACCTGATTTTGCCCTCTCTGCGGCATCATAATCTGACCTGCAATGTTTGGAGATCACTATTCCAACCAATAGCAATAAAAACCAATCATAGTCTCTAAAGGGGAATTTTAACTCAGGTTTGTTGAGAATGATTTGACCCAAGCTCCATAATGAGAACTCAATACAATGAATAATGAAGGTTATTTGGGTAGCGGGGTCTTCCGTTCTCCTCACTAAGGAACTCATGAGAACCTTTATCCAGTGTGGCTAAGAGACTCCCCGGGAGTCTGGACACTCCTCTGTGTGTCCATGTCACACTTGTCCAAGATGAACCAATCTGGACAAAGTCTTGGTCTTTAACACCAGATGGACTTTGCCCTCTCCTGTCCCCCTTCCCAGTGGGTGACACCCTCACTGGATCACCCAAGTTAGGAAATGGGGTTGTTCTCCACTCCTCCCTCAAATTCACTCACCCTCCACATCAGTACGTTCTATCTCCTTAATTAAATCTCCGACCTCCTCCACACTGCCCCCGCCATCCCCACTGTTTAGGCCCCAGTCATCTCTTGGCCGGACAACTGTAAGTCAAGTATTATAGGCTAACCGAACTCTGTCCCCAAACTCCACTCTTACCCATCATTGTCACCACACTCCCCTCTGCAGCCAGAATAGCCTTTCAGCTGCACAAGACTGATGGTGTCAACCTCCTACTCAGAGCTCCAGTGGCCTCCCATTTTCCCGGGTAAAACTCTATACTCCATCATCTGTCCCGTTTTGACACCTGCTTCCTCTCATGCCCAGACACAAACAACTTCTTTTCCTTGAATAATCCAAGCTCTCTTGGCTCCAGTTCATTGCACAGGTTTCTCTCTTGATGAAATAATTTTCTCCATCTTTTTGCCTGACTGTCTTCTCACTGTTTAGAATTCTGTGTGGATGGCTCTTTTCCAAGAAGGTTTCCATGTCCCCTTGCTGGTCAGGAACCTGTCCCAAGAGCTCCCACAGGGCACTGTGCACATGCATCATCCTCATTTCCCCTGCAGGGTAACTTTGAATCTGTCCCCGTGGTAGGCAGACCTGTGAGATGGCCTACAGGATCCCTTCCTCCGGGTATCAATGCCCTTTTGTGATACTCTCCTCTTGGGTGTGGGATGGACCTAGAGACCCACTTCTTATGACTAGAATACAGCAAAAATGAAGGAATGTCACTTCCATGATTAGGTTACTGGAGGAAGGGGCCATAAGCCAAGGAATGCGGGCAGCTTCTAGCAGCTGGAAAAAGCAAGTGCACAGATTCTCCCCTACAGGCTCCAGGAAGGAACACAGCCCTGCTGACACCCTGATCTTAGCTCAGTGAGCCCTGTGTCAGATTTCTAATCTACAGAACCATAAGACAATAAATGTGTGCTGTTTCAAGCCATCAAGTTTATGGAAATTGTCTACAGGAAATGAATACACCTAATGACCTGGTCCTGGAAACTACATGGATTTAGTTTCTTGGCACCTCTAAGGTAGATACTATTCACTCGCATATTTCAGATAAGGACATTCCATCTTGCCCACAGTCTCATTGCAGGTAAGTGGCCAGAGCCAGGATTTGAATCTGATCCACTTAGAGCAGTGAAGGAGTGAAGAAGCTGTGGGGTGCAGAGAATGGGGGTGCAGGTATGGCAAGAAATTGAAGGAGTTTTTTTTTAAATAAAATTTATTTATTTATTTAATTTTTGGCTGTTTTGGGTCTTTGTTGCTGCACGCGGGCTTTTCTCTAGTTGCGGCAAGCAGGGGCTACTCTTGGTTGCAGTGCGTGGGCTTCTCATTGCAGTGTCTTCTCTTGTTGCAGAGCACAGGCTCTAGGCACGTGGGCTTCAGTACTTGTGGCACGCGGGCTCAGTAGTTGTGGCTCGCGGGCTCTAGAGCACAGGCTCAGTAGTTGTGGCGCACGGGCTTAATTGCCCCACGGCATGTGGGATCTTCCCAGACCAGGACTCGAACCCATGTCCTTCTCATTGCAGTGTCTTCTCTTGTTGCAGAGCACAGGCTCTAGGCACGTGGGCTTCAGTACTTGTGGCACGCGGGCTCAGTAGTTGTGGCTCGCGGGCTCTAGAGCACAGGCTCAGTAGTTGTGGCGCACGGGCTTAATTGCTCCACGGCATGTGGGATCTTCCCAGACCAGGACTCGAACCCATGTCCCCTGCATTGGCTGGCGGATTCTTAACCACTGTGCCGTCAGGGCAGTCCCCAAAGGAGTTTCTAAAAGCCCTCTTTTTGTCTGAGAAATAAGATGATGCAAATTCTGCTAAAATGACTTGGAAATAGTGGGTTGAGAGCTTGAGGAAAAGGTAAAGTTTGAGCTAAAATGTTTCCTTGATTCTAAGATGACACGAATTAGAAGAAATTCCATCAATCTAATAGCAAGCTATTGCCAGGGAGCATTGTAATATTAAAAATTTACACATAGGTTATAAGACACATCTTAATTAAGGTTCTTTAAAATATTTTTTAAGAGTGAGTCTTAGAATGAAGGAAATGATGCACTTGTTTTAGGCGGTCAGAGGGTAGCTGACTAGGGTCACAGGGGAGGGCTGTATGTTTGCGTGGAGTCCACAAGGATGGACCCCATGGGCTGGAGTGCTTAGAGTACCACTGTGTACCAACTCCCTTGCTGGGCACCAGGATATAAAGATGATACAACATGGAATTCACTGTTAAACGAAGGACAGGCAGTGAAGGTCCAGAAGAGGTGATTAATTCAGAATGGAGGAATCCTCACTTGTGAGTCTAGTCTTGGAGGCTTCATGGGAGCTCAACAAGAGAGGAACAGGATGAGTAAGGCAATAGGTATTGGGAACTGCAGAGAGCTGGGTTGGCTGAGACGTCAGGGATGAGGTGGGAACATCAGTAGATGATTTTGCAAAGGCAGGCAGAGAGCTGCGGCCTTTTGCTCGAGGAGCCACAGCACGATATCAGGCAAGGGAATAAAATGATCAGAGTGGCTTTCTGGACTCCACACAGTCAAGGCTCTGCCTCCACCCAGGAGCGAGACTGCACTCTGCCTGAAGCCCTATGAGTGGGGCTCCCTTGGGAGACTGTGGACCCAGCTGCTCCGGGCTTCCTCATCAGGGCAGACTGGAAGGGTGTCAGCTGGGAGCAGCCAGGCCAGTTCAGAGGCTACCACGTTAATTCAGGCCAAAGGAAAGAAGCAAGTCTTGGGTGGGGAGGGGGTTGGGGGGTGGGGTGGGGGGGGGGGGGGGGGGGGGGGGGGGGGGGGGGGGGGGGGGGGGGGGGGAGTTGTCAATTTGCAAGTCATTGAGGAGAAAACATCCCAGGAGCAAGATGGCTGGTTGGAGGAGGGGCTCAAGGAAGGGGAAGCTGGGATGAAGTGAGAGAGTGGCATGGACATATGGGGTGGGATAGGGAGGCTGAGAGGGAGATGCAAGAGGGAGGGGATATGGGGATATTTGCATACGTATAGCTGATTCACTTTGTTATAAAGCAGAAACTAACGCACCATTGTAAAGCAATTATACTCCAATAAAGATGTTAAAAAAAAAAAAAGATCTCCCCTTTCCTGACTCCGGGAAGTGGGGGGAGGGACTAGGATGCTGTCCCCACTGAAACAGGCAGGAACAGCATTTTTGGAAAAGAAGGGGGTCAGGTCAATCAGGGTCCTATGAAACAGTCAGGATGCCATGAAGCAGGCACCAGGCTAGACGGCTCAGCTTCCTGCCCAGAATCCAGGACCTGGCTGGAGAGGAGGAATTGGGAGCCGGACCACCAGGGTTCCACCTGCAGCCCACCATCCCCAGCTGTGCCACAGCTCTGGGCCTTATGCTCACCATCTCTGAAATGGGCTTAACACTAAGACCTACTGCCCAGGGTGGTGCTGAGGATTAAAGGATAACACACGGGGGGAGCTTTCAGTGCCCAGCCTGGCACGAGCTGGTGCCCAGTGAACAGCAGCTGGGGTTATTTCTGTAGGCGACTAATAGGTATTGGATGAGACCAGGACTGAATAAACGTAACTAAAACCAACAGGAAGAGCTGATGAGACACAAAAGAAAAATACTGTATAATTTCACTTATATAAGGTCCCTGGGGTTGTCAAATTCACAGAGGTACAAAGTGGAATGGTAGTTGCCTGGGCCTGGGGGGAAGGGGGGAATGTGGAGTTATTGTTTAATGGTTGTAGAATTTCCCCCTGGGAAGATAAAAATGTTCTGGAGATGCAACACTCTTTGACATAAATTGTAGCAATATGTTTTTGGATCCTTCTCCTAAAGCAAAGGAAATAAAAGTAAAAATAAACAAATGGAGGACTTCTCTGGTGGTCCAGTGGCTAAGACTCTGCACTCCCAAAGCAGGGGGCCCAGGGTTGATCCCTGGTAAGGGAACTAGATCCCACATGCCGCAACTAAGAGTTCACATGTCACAACTGAAGACCCTGCATGCCGTAACGAAGATCCTGCACGCTGCAATGAAGATCCTGCGTGCCGCAACTAAGACCCGGCACAGCCAAATAAATATGTAAATATTTAAAAAAAAAAAAAAAAAAGAATGGGACCTAGTTAAACTTAAAAACTTTTGCATTGCAGAGGAAACCATCAACAAAATAAGAAGACAACCTACTGAATGGGAGAAAATATTTGCAAATGATATGACTAACAAGGGGTTAATATCTAAAATATATAAATAGCTCATACATCAGAAAACCAAACAACCCGATTTAAAAATGGGCAGAAGAACTGAATACACATTTTCCCAAAGAGGAAATGCAGATGGCCAACAGGCACATGAAAAGATCCCCAACATCACTAATTATCAGGGAAATGCAAATCAAAACCGCAATGAGATATCACTTCACACCTGTCAGAATGGCTATCATCAAAAAGAGCACAAATAACAAATGTTGGTGAAGACACAGAGAAAAGGGAACCCTCGTACACTTTTGGTAGGGATGTACATTGGTGCAGCCACTGTGGAAAATAGTATGGAGGTTCCTCAAAAAACTAAAAATAGAACTACCATATGACCCAGCAATTCCACTCTGAGTATATACCTGAAAAAAACAAAAACATTAATTTGAAAAGGTACATGCACCCCAATATTCATAGCAACATTATTTACAATTGCCAAGATATGGAAGCAACTCAGGTGTCCATCAACAGGTGAATGGGTAAAGTAGATGTGTATATGTATATATATCTGTATATATATTTATATATATATATTTATATATATACATTTATATATACGTATATATATTTATATATATACATTTATATATACGTATATATATAATGTGTGTGTATACACTCACACACACACACACACACACACACACAGACACACACACACAATGGAATACTACTCAGCCATAAAAGAGAACAAAATTTTTCCATTTACAGCAACATGGATGGACTTGGAGGGCATCATGCTAAGTGAAATAAGTCAGAGAAAGACAAATACTGTGTGATATCACTTATGTGTGGAATCTAAAAAATACTACTAGTGAATATAACAAAAAAGAAGCAAACTGACAGAGAAAACAAACTAGTGGTTACCAGTAGGGAGAGGGAAGCAGGGAGGGGCAACATAGGGGTAGGGGATTAAGAGGTACAAATAATTATGTATAAAATAAGCTACAAGACATATTGTACAACACAGAGAATATGATCAATATTTTATAATAACTATAAATGCAGTACAACCTTTAAAAATTTTGAATCACTGTATTGTACACCTGTAACATATAATATTATACATCAACTATACCTCAGTTTTTAAAAATGTTCTGAATCAATATCTTGTAACAACCTATCATTGTAAAGAATCTGAAAAAGAATATATATATATAACTGAATCACTTTGCTGTATACCTGAGACTAACACAACATTCTAAATTAACTATACATCAATTTTTTTAAATGTTCTGGAGATGGCTGGTAGCGATGGTGATGCAACATTGTGAATGTTCTTAATGCCACAAAACTGTACACTTAAAACAGTTAAAATTATAAATTTTGTATTATGTATATTTTATCACAGTAAAAATCAATTAAAAATACCAAAAAAAAAAAGAATAAACAAGACAGCCCTGGGAAAACTAATGGGACGAGAACAGAAGAGATGAGAAGAGATGACTGAGATAAAGGTGCTTTAAAAACACTCTAACTGGGCTTCCCTGGTGGCGCAGTGGTTGAGAATCCGCCTGCTGATGCAGGGGACACGGGTTCGTGCCCCAGTCCGGGAAGATCCCGCATGCCGCGGAGCGGCTGGGCCCATGAGCCATGGCCGCTGAGCCTGTGCGTCCGGAGCCTGTGCTCCGCAACGGGAGAGGCCACAACAGTGAGAGGCCTGCATACCACAAAAAAAAAACACAAAACACTCTAACTTTATCTGTGCAGATAAAGTTTATAGTGAAGAATGTGGCCTGGTTCTTAGACTTGATAGTCATTTCAGACAACTCTGGGTTCCCTGGCTTCACACACCTGGGGTTTATCACACTGGGAGCTAATCATTCACACAGCTCTGGGCCGACACCCTGTTAAGTGTGTCAGCAGCTCCAAGGCTCCTAAGAACAGAGCTGGGGCACCCCCTTTCCTCCAGATACCACTGCACCATGTGACACAGCTGGGGCATGGGGGGCGGAAAGAGGTGGGTGACATTAGTGGGGTTGCCAAGGTAGAGCCATCTTTAGGTCTAAAGAAAATCTGAAGGAAAAAAAAAAAAACCCACATCAGATCATTTCTGCAGCTATGACCAAAACCTGGGGAGCCAGGTCAGGGAATGGTGAAAGGGTGTCACTAAATTCCCGACCCAGGAAGCCAAGCCCCAGCCTGGACATGGCAGCTTGGCAATTCCACATGCTTCTCACCAGGGCCCGCAGGGAAGGGAGGCCAAGACCCCAGCACCAGCCCTGCCTCCTGCCCTGGAGGCCCCACTGCAATCTTTCCCAGACTCTGAATTGGATCCTCCATTTGGCCTCCCACCAATGGGGCCTCAGACCAGTCCCAGCAGAAGCGCATGTGGCTCCAGTCTCCTCGTGTCAGAAGAGTCCCAACGCCATCATTCCCCCTCCTCGGCCTCCCTCCTGTTCTCCACTCCTGCACTAAGCCAATGTGACTATGTGCGCTGCTGCAAAAAAAAGATGTTCCAGACTACGCTGGCAGCCCTGATACCAGTCATGGAAAAAGGACCAAGAGGGAGAAGAGACAGGGTGTGGGCCTGGCCCCAGCCACACCCCGGGACATCAGCTGGAGGGCTGCACATGCCCTCCACACAGGAGAACACACCAAAACGTAACATAGCCCTGTACCTTTGCAAATGACCAGAGCCTGCAGCCAAACATGACAGAGCCTTCCCAGCTCCCCGGCAGATGGAGGCACCAGCCAAGCTTGCCAAGCTTGAGTTCTGTCAAAAAGACTCCGGAGGGAGCCTATTGAACCACAGACTGTGTTCTCAGCCCGAGAGCAGAGCCAAAACAGCCTGTCATATCCATCCAAGGAGCAATGGAGTAGAGAAAGGGGAGGATCTAAGGGGCTCTGTCCTCAGGGCAGCCCCAGACATGCCTCTTAGAAGGAGTGGGCCTTGAGGACTTGATAACTTGTCTGAACCTCGTTTGCCATATCTGCAAAATGAGGCTAATAAAACCCCACAGGCTGACTGTATTAAAAGAGAAAATAAACAAGTGCTCCCTGATCTTAGTTATGATTATGCCAATGATTATCCAGTTGCTTGGTTAATCAACATGAATTTATTGATCACCTACTATACGCCAAGGACATTCTACACATTGCCTCATCTTATCTTCACAACAGCCCTAAGAGGAAGGTATTGTTATTCCCGTTTTATGGACAAGGAAATGGAGGCTGGGCAGGGAGGTTAATCATTTGCTCAGAGTTATGTTGCCAATAAGTGACAATTCTTGCAGATGTGGGGCCTCCAAAGCCCATGGTCTTTGCACTGTAGGACTCTAACCCAGCTCTCCAGGGCAGAAAACATGCAAAAGAGACAGGACGCACGTGGGTGGAACAATTAGGGTAAGATGTAGACTCAGGCTGAAGGAGTTCAGCCTCCGGGGAGAGACAGGTGAGCAGACAACAGAAACCAGGGCCCAGTGTCCGGTGAGCCTGGAGGCCCCTAGGGCCAAGGTGAGGGCTGGGTGAGAGAGAGCAGCTGTGAAAGGGCTCCTCTTGGAGAGGTGGGTGAAGGGGGCTGGGTCGCTGCAATGGTTTACAGAGGCCCAGGGGGCAAGTCTCTGAGAAGGTTCTCCTTCTAGAAGCTGTGACAGCCCCTCTCCCCACCCCCAACTCAGGGCACAATTACAGCTCAGCCAAGTTTGCCTTCATCTCCTGCAGTTTCCCCATCTTCACCCTCTATCCCCTTGCGGGGGGGTTCCTTCTATCTAAGCACTCAAGACTCCCAGGTTCCCTTGTCCTTCCACTGATTCTCAACCCCTCCTGAGCACTAGAATCTCCTAGGGGACCCTTAAAAACAGACGTGGACCCTCCTCTAGAAATTCCATTTCAGTTAGTCCGGAAGGGGTGAGGAAGGCCGACAAATGGCCTGAGAGATGAAAGGACTTTTCTGGGTCACAAAGCCCTAGCAGGGAGGCCTGGATTCCCCTAAGGCTTCCTAACTTGGAGCTCAGTTGCTCCCCGTAGCAACCGCGTGCCTGTGGAGGACGGGCGCCCGAGCACTTGCCCATGCGTGTCTCCTAGTGTTGGGGTCCCAGGCTGGAGTTCCTCCCTCGGCCTCTCTCTGCCCCAGTCCACCCCCAGCAATGACCACTGCCATTTCCCACTTGATGTCAGAAACACGTTCCTCCGCAAAGTCTGGCTTTTGGACTTTGGACAGTGAAAAATACAGCTTTGACAGCCAGGCCGTGTAGAACCCAAAATAAGTTTCCAAACGCCTGTTGACTACAAGGCCTGTAAATAGACTTTGATGCCCCTCAGGTCAGACCCTGGAGGCCCTTAGCCTTGGATTCCATGTCTTGAATTGAGAATAAATACTAATACTGTCTAACTCACAAGGCTTTTGCAAAGGTAACTGGAAATGATACCCACAAAGAATAAAGCCTGACAGAGGAGCTGGCATTCAGTCCTCCCATAAATGCTTGCTCAGAATCTGCTGCAGACTAGGCATTATCTAAGCATGAGGGGAGAATGTTTGTGTCCCTAAGATGGCCCTGTCTCAGGCCTCCCAGTAGAGGAGGGATTCAGGCAAGTAGAGAGGCAATTAGTACGCAGAGAGCCGTGTGCTCTGGGGACACAGAAGTGACACAAGTAACCCATCTGAGAACACACGTCAAGAGGTTTCCATGAGTCAGGCTGAAGGGGAAGGGAGTCAGGGCAGCCCTGAAGGAAAGGCGAGTACAAGGAAATCCAAGTAACTGCGCGTTACAGCTGAAACAGAAATCGTGCTTTGGTTTCCTAGGGCTGCCATAACAAACTACCATAAACACGGTGGATTAAAACGACAGAAATTTATCCTCTCACAGTTCTGCCAGCTGTAAGTCCAAATCAAGGTATCATCAGAGCCAAACTCCCCTCTGAAGACTCTAGGGGAGAATCCTTCCTTGCTTCCTCCTAGCTTCTGGGGGGTCCCGGCAATCCTTGATGTTTGTAGCTACATGACTCCAATCTCTGCCTCTTCTCTCTGTGTCTCTTCTTCCCATGAGGACAATTATCATTGGATTTAGGGCCCACCTAACCCAGAATGAGCTCATCTCCATCTTTAATTACATCTGCAAAGACCCTAGCTCCAAATAAAGTCACACACTGAGGTTCCCGGGGATGTGAATTTGGGGGTCATGATTCAACCCACCACAGAGGGCAAGGGTGGAAGTGGAGAGCGATGAGATTCCCAGAGGTAGGCTGGGGACACACACAGACTTCACCCAGGGACACTGGTGACAGGTGGAGGCGTTTTAGAATGTAAGCTTTCGAAAGATATGCCGTCTGCGGGATGGAGGGCAGATAGAGAAGAACAAAGTCGGATGCTTTACAGTGATTCAGTGAGATGTATTTCTGGACAGTCCATAGGTATTTGGGAGACAGAACTGACAAGGTGTGGTGGTGATTTGGAAGTAGGGAGAAGGAAAGGAGCCACATTGTGTTCTCAGGTTTCTGAGTAAGGGAACTGAATGAGGGCATGTGGCAGGAGAGTAAGGGTGGGAAGGAAGGAGATAGGAGACCCAAGCGGAGATGCTAAGGAGACTCTGGATTCGATGCAGGAGGCTCAAGCTCAGGGGAGCTCTCAAGGCTGGAGAGCGAACCCATGGAAGGACCTGGCACTATGGGAAGAGAGTGATGTGTAGTGTGGGGAGAAACAGAGGCTCAGCACAGACCAGAGGAGGACCAACGTTAAGGGCTGGGGCAGACGAAGAGCTCACGACACAGACTAAGGAGGAGGGATGAGAGGCCAGGGAGCGGGCAACGGGCAGTCACACACAGAGACAGTGCCCAGCCCTTTCCCTGCCCCCCTCCTCGCCTCCCGTCCACTTCCCTTTCCAGTTTGCTACAGTGAAAGTACTTGACCTTTCTTGGTGTGATGGGAGGATAGCCTCACAGGGCAAACGGTACAGCTCCCTATTTATTTACTCAAGCATGCTCTGTGCTTCTGTTACCTAATCACAGCCTGGACCGGGCAACCCTGGTTTCACTTCCATCACCTTCCTCCAGCCCCACACCTCTGGGTAATCCGGAGCCTTGCATCCAGTCATCTCTGGCAAAGAGCCCACACCCTGCATCTGCTGTCTCCAAAAGGCAGCTGTCAGACCCATGTGGGCTAATGTTGATCACCTGAGATGGGGCTGGTCTGAATGGAGATGCGCAGTAAGTGTAAATTACATGTAGATTTCAAAGACTCAACTCTGAAAATAAATGTAAAATATCCCAGGAATAATTTTATATTGATTCCATGCTAAAATTACATTTTAATATATGTAATTATTAATTTAATTAATTAATTAAAATATATTTTATTAAATATATTAATTAAATATATATTAAAATATATTATTAAGTTAATTAAATGCAGATGCAGGTTAATTAAAATATATTATTTTCATTAAATTATATTAATATTAATTAAATTAAAATAATAGATATATTAATATTAAATTCAATATTAATTAAATTAAATGCAGGTTAATTAAAATATATTATTAAGATTAATGTCACCTGTTTCTTTGTACTTTATTTAAACCTAAAATTACATATGTGACTTGCATTATATTTCTTTTGGGTAGTACTGCCCTAGAGACCTCCTTTGATATCAAAACTTACCTGAAACACAGAACAGTTTTGCATTTCCCCAGAGTCCGGCTGGCACAGGTCATGGGAAGGGAGAACGGCATGCTGTATGTTGCACCTGGTTTTTCATGTTCTCATTTTATTTCTCATAACTCATGTGATTCCCTCTCTCTCTCCTAACTTTTTTCTTTTCTTTTTTTTTTCTTCCTGTATGAGGGCCTCTCGCTGTTGTGGCCTCTCCCGTTGCGGAGCACAGGCTCCGGACGCGCAGGCTCAGCGGCCATGGCTCACGGGCCCAGCCGCTCCGCGGCATGTGGGATCTTCCCGGACCGGGGCACGAACTCGTGTCCCCTGCATCGGCAGGCGGACTCTCAACCACTGCGCCACCAGGGAAAGCCCCTCCCCTAACTTTTTAAACGAGAAAACCAGAGGGCAAATTTAACTCATGTCTACTCAATTCCTAAACCCATAATTTGTCCAATACACAATGTTGTCAAGTCTAATGGTGGTTTTTAAGGAACCCCCTTAGATAGTAATAATAATAATAATAATAATAATAATAATCCCTTTATGCACATAAAGTATCTTATATCATTTACATCATCCCATCTGCTCCAAAAGAAAACCTTAAGACTTCCAACGTAAGATATTTTCATTTAAAAATTTTGTCTATACACGGCAGAAAATTAAAAGGTACAAAGAAATAGAAAAGTCAACTTCCCACCCACCCCTGACTTGCTCCCTCCTGCCGCCCTCCACCCCTACCTCCTCCTCCACCCCTGCCAACAGCATGCTCTGTATATCCCCCAGGGATGGTGATGCATAAACACAATCAAACATGTGTGTGGATATATGGTCATTTTTCAAAAAACTCAAATAGCAGTAGATTGCACCCATATTCCACGTTACTCTTTGTACTTAGCACCTTATCTTGGAGACCCTTCATATCAGTACATGAAGGTCTGCCTTTAACTGATATGTCATATTTAACTGAAAAGACTTTCATAAATTACAAAATACATTTAAATGAGGAAACTAAGTTCAAGGTAGGAGTCACTTGTTCTCCTTGACGGCAACAGTGACAGATTGAGGCCAAGTGATTCCAGTCCAAGCCTGCTTCCTCTCCTTGACCCTCCCCGTGCCCCCATCTGTGAAAGAGTAGAAACAATTCCTGGCCCACCTACTGTGACGCTGACATGGAGACTGAAGGAGCTAATGAAACCTGGAAAGCACAATTCAAACAAGAAGCATCGTCATTACCGTTACTGTAACTGTACTGTAACTGTCATCTGAGTCACATTTTGGTAGAAATCTAAGCAACGTAGGGGAGGGCAAATGTATTTGGGCAGGAGGACTCTACCACCCTTTGAATCACATCATCACTGGGTCCATAGTATGGGCCCCCGCCCAGCACTGATCTAGCCCAAGGGGACAGATCCTGGCTGCCTCCTTAAAAAGGGTTGGACTGTTCTGAAGGGCTCAGGTGTGACTGTCCAGCCCCTCATCTTGCAGGGAGTAGGTGGTCACAGGTTCTGGTCCCCAAGGACAGGCTTTCTCAGGAAGGAGACTTCACTCACAAGGCTGAGACATAAACACACACAGACACAGGCCCTGGAAATCTGGAGCAAGGTGAGTGGAAAACTGTCCTCAGCCCAGGAGTGGCTGGCTGTTTGTGTACAGTAGGCCACGGGCTGACATTTTCCAGGCCCAGGCTCAGCACGGGGAGCTGACTGCACCCAGCAGCACAGCTCCAGCCCAGACACGGGAGCAATGTGACTGACGGGAACCACAGCCAAACTAGGCTGGCCAAGGGGTCTGGCTGGCACGGCCCAAGCGAGTGAGCGACTGCTTAAAGGGATGCTGCCTCATTTCATCTGGCGGCCCTGCCCGCCGCCTTGGTGTCTGGGGCTTGCTTCTCCTTGCTTGTTCCCAGCTCTCCCCTGTGACCCAGGGTCTTGGGGAAGAACAGGGGGGAGGGGGAGGAGACAAATCTCCAGGGAAGAAAAAGCAAACCCAGGCTTAGGCAGCATGTACCCCACATGTCTTCCCAGCTCCTCCAAGTTGGCCTCATGGTCCCCAGATGTGCAGGAAAACTGTGCTTAAGCTGTGTGATCACAAAGATTGAGCTTCCCCAGGAAATTTCTAGAGCCCATTAGAAGGGCTCACAAGGCACAGAGCCTCCAGAGAACGTGCCTTCCCTTACCTTGGTTCCTCATCTTGGCAAAGCTTCACACTGTCTCCGCCCAGAGAGGTGGAAGGCCAGTCCACTCATCCTCTTTATAGAAGAAGGGTGGGGAGAGCGAAAGGACAAGCTGAGCTTCTCACCAACCTGCCCTGTCTGAGCAGTTACTCTCTGAGCTCAATCGACCATCCACTCTTCCTAAAGTCAGCCGGTCAGTGTTCTACACAGTTGGTCCGAAGAAAGAAACAAGTATTCAAAGCTGGATGTTCAAAGCACATTGCTGACAGTCCTCCACTTAACAAAAGAATTAATTACGGAACTTCTTTGAAGAGACAACATTCCTAGGGCATATAAGGTACAATTTTTACTTAGCATCAATGTATTCACATTTTGGGGGGTATAAACTTAAAAAGGTGTGTATGTTTGGCTATAAATGTACTTGTGTTATTTTTCAATTTTCAGTATAAAAACTTGATTTAGGCAGGGCTGGTATCATTATTTCTACCTTTCAGGTGAGGAAAGGGAGACTCAGAGAGATTCTAAGCAAAAATGGGCATTCCCACAGCTCCACAATGACCGGCTGAGGGTCGTATTTCTCAGCCTGCCCAAATCCCACTGTTATACCTGCGCTGCTTACAGAAAGTGGAGTAGAGGGTACCAGGGACTGGGGAGAGGGTGGGGAAGATATTATTTAATTGGTGCAGAGTCTCTATTCTGGATGCTGAAAATGTTTGGAAATGGATAGTGGTGATGGTTGCATGACATTATGAATGTACATAGTATATGCTGAATGTATACTTAAAATGGTTAAAAGGGTACATTGTATATTAATTTTTTAACATAGAAAAAAATTACCTAGCTGAAATTCTGAATCGTAGCAGGATTATGTTAGCTCACTTCCCCTCTGCCCTTTCCTTCCACCTCCCACTTCCCCCATATAATATAGAGAACTAATCAAGAGAAAATAATTAAAATTGAAGTAACACTGAGAAATCACGTCTAACCCAGGAGATTGGCAAAAATAAAGTATGATAATACTCTTTTCTAGTAAAGATGCAGAAAAAGGACACTCTCGCACATTGTTGTTGAAAAGATAAACTGGGCAGACTGGAAAACAATCTAACAATATATTATAAAAATGTTTATTAAAAATACAGGGCTTCCCTGGTGGCGCAGTGGTTGAGAGTCCGCCTGCCGATGCAGGGGA
>NC_041232.1:63596541-63629143 GCF_002837175.3 Physeter macrocephalus | reverse complement strand
CGGGAGGATCCCACATGCCGCGGAGCGGCTGGGCCCGTGAGCCATGGCCGCTGAGCCTGCGCATCTGGAGCCTGTGCTCCGCAACAGGAGAGGCCACAACAGTGAGAGGCCTGCGTGCTGCAAAAAAAAACACATACGTGGTATTGGAGACAGGGAAAATATACAGATCAATTGAAGAGAATAGAGTTTGAGGAGAGGGATATTTCCTAGACTAAAACCAGGTGTGGGGTGTGGTCTATGGGTCACAATATCAATTGGAACTTGCAACCTGCTCACTAAAGGCACCCCAAACTAAGAGACCCTCAAAAGGAATAGTGGTTTGGGGTATCCTGAGCTCTGGGATCACCATAGAAGCCCACGACCCAAAGGTGATCAGCAAGATGCAAAACCTGCAGAGAGCACACCTGGGGTAGGGGCTTCTCCCCTGTGATCAATATGGACCCATGGCAAGGGGGCCTGGACGCTTTACCCAATCCAGTGGAGGATCAGGTAGTGACCAGAGAAAGATTTCGGTTGAATTTCCTGACATTCCAGTAGGATGGGGATGTGAAGTCAACATTAAGTTGTGTTTGGTCAGGGTTCCCCAGAAAAACATAACCAGTAGGAGATAGATAGATAGATAGATAGATAGATAGATAGATAGATAAAGATTTATTACAGGAATTGGCTCACACAATTGTGGAGGCCAAGAAGTCCTGGGATCTGCCGTCTGTCAGCTGGAGAAATAAGAAAGCTGGTTTGCAATTCAGTTCAGATCTGAAGCCCAGAGAACCAGGAGTGTCTATTCAAGCAGAGAGAGTGAATTCATGTTTCCTGCCACTTTCCGTTCTATTCAAGCCCTCAGTGGATTGGATGGTGCCACCCAAATTGGCGAGGGGGATCTTCTTTACTTGACCTGTTGGTTCAAATGCTAATCTCTTCCAGCACCACCTCAGACACACCCAGAAATAATATTTTACCAGCCATCTGAGCGTCCCTTAGCCCAGTCAAACTGACACATAAAATGCACCACCACAAACAGTTTTGCAGAAGGTGAAGAACTATGCTATTACCTGCATACCTGAGTTGGTGAACTGAGAGTCTTCTCGGTTATATGAGATTTAGAGGTAGGTATTATGGATGAGGTGGGGTTTAATCTCACCTTGAGAACAACAGGAAGGGATCGGGGGGAGCAAAGGTGCGACAGCCCGGGTGAGCAGGAAGTGGGCAGCAGGAACAGTGAAGAAACGGGCTTGGCTGGAGCACATGGTCCCAATTAGGGAACGGAAAGAACCCACTTTTAGTGTCTGTCCTCCTCATTATCAAAACACATCTGTCACTGAACACCTCCACGTACAATGTTCCGGGCTGTATGCTGTGAGGTATGGAAAGGTGAGAAATGCAGGGTCAGCGCTTTCTGTGAGCTCATAAGTTAGCTGGATAATGTGCGTCCATGAAGAAAAACACTCAGAAGGTGGAGTGCCCGATTCCTGACATAGATCATCCGTGCACTTGTTTCCTCAGCTAAACCGTACTGTGTTTAATCCTCATAGCGGACTAAGTATTAGGGATACAGAGATGCACGATACAGTGCACCATCCCTGGGAAATGCATGGAAATCACCTCCGGCTGAGGAAGGTCTCCCAGAGCTGGACCTAGGTGGGCTGGTAGGATGTGTTAGGTGTCTGAGGAGGAAGCGGGTACACCTGTGGCAAGATCGGCACCTGGGACTGATGGCCTGGGGAACACCCAGGTGAGCTGGGGGCGGGGGCCGGGTGTAGGGGAGGTGGGCAGAGAGTGGGCAGAAGATCCAAGTGAGGGCAAAGAGGCAGATGAGGCTGGTCAGGACAGCTGGGCGCAGATGACAGAGTGTTCTGCACTCTGGACTTTGGACTGTGGGAACCCGGAGTTAGGATTTCTGATCTGCTGTGAGGCCCTACTGTGCCCACCAAGCTCCTGCCACCTCCAGAGTGAGTGGTAGATGGGGCCAAGCAGGGCTGGGTTTTTTTTTGTTTGTTTTTGTATTTGTTTTTGTTTTTGTTTTTTTGCGGTACGCGGGCCTCTCACTCTTGTGGCCTCTCCCGTTGCGGAGCACAGGCTCCGGACGCGCAGGCTCAGCGGCCATGGCTCACGGGCCCAGCCGCTCCGCGGCACGTGGGATCTTCCCGGACCGGGGGCACGACCCCGCGTCCCCTGCATCGGCAGGCGGACTCTCAACCACTGCGCCACCAGGGAAGCCCAGGGCTGGGTTTTTTAACATGAGGAATGTGCCCAGCAAAGATCACCTGTGGCCCACTTAGCTAGTGCCCATCCCCGAGTAACTTCTCTCCCGGGGCGCCTGCCAGCCCCGGACACTCACCAGAGCCCACGGGAGCCCTCAGCCTCTCCAGCCTGACCCGGAGGCCTGGAGGGCCCACGTGCTCTTGAAGAGCTGAGCTCCAGCCTTCCTTGTTCCTCCCACGCAGACAGCAGGGAGTCCCTGTCACATCAACCTCTGCCCCCGCCATCGCCAGCTGAAAGGGGAGGGGGAGGAAGCCCTGAGGCTTACAGCAAAACCTCAGGGTGCTCCTGAGCCCCAGGAGTGCTCAGATGTTGTCTGGGCCAGCCAAGCCTGCTGGGCCATCAACTTGGATGCAGGATACACAGAATGTACCTTCGGGACTTCCCCGGTGGCGCAGTGGATAAGACTCTGCACTCCCAATGCAGGGGGCCCGGGTTCGATACCTGGTCGGGGAACTATATCCCACATGCATGCCACAACTGAGTTTGCATGCCACAACTAAGGAGCCCACCTGCCACAACTAAGGAGCCCATGAGCCACAAATAAAGAGCCCGCCTTCCACAACTAAGACCCGGTGCAACCAAATAAATAAATAAATATTAAAAAAAAAAAAAAAAAAAGAATGTACCTTCACCTCCTCCGGCAGGTAGGAGAGAGAGAGAGAGAGTGTGTGTGTGTGTGTGTGTGTGTGTGTGTGCACGCACATGCGCGCACGTGGGGCTCCCGGGCACAGGGTGTTGGGTAACCTACATCTAATGTCCCAGCCCAACACGCAGCCAAAGGATTGGGACAGGCTTTGCCTTTGAGGATGCCGACAAGCAAATCTCCTTGTGAGAAGATCATTGTCCCCGCGAACCCTGACGTCACAAACCCATCGCACCGTGTCCTCCCTCTTCTCACGGACAGTTGTGTCCAGCTGAAAGCAAGCACTAACCCTCAACTTTAAGCTGTGTGCCTAAGTTTTCACCAACACCAAGGGATGCAATAAGTGTGTGCTGATTTGATGGTAAAGGGGTCATAGAAAGACCAACCCCATGGGGTTTTAGCATATGGAAGTGAAGAGGGCTTGTCTATCCCTTTCCTTTAGGGTGGTGGGGATGGAGGCAGAGGTGATGGGATTGATGGGGAAGGAGAGAAGCTACGGATTTGCTACAGCAGAATCTCTGGGGCATTAGTAATCATGCATTAATATTTCCTAAAGCTCCCCAGATGAAGAAAAAGATTGAGAACCAACTGCCCCAAGGAGAGAGGTACGAAGAGGAGCCTTCTTTCAGATTGAATCGCGTGCCCAGAATAAATCAGTCCACCACTGCTGTAGAATCCACCTGCTGGACGCTCACTGTGACCCAGATTCTTGTCTCATTCCATCAGCCCCCTGCCACGTCTCCCCCGCCCCCACCCCCAGCCTTATTCCAGTTCAGCCCCTTTAATATCCCTGCTACCCATTGACTACCATTCCCTTAGGACTTCTTTCCAGCCCCAGTTAAGAAAAACATATGATCACCATCTTCCTGACCCCGCCGCTTCCATTCTGCACGCTCCAGGACCCTCTCCCAGATTGGAAGGAGTAGGAAGAGTTTGGGGTCTTTTTTCCCCCCAAGCCAGTGGGCTTCCTGATATGGGCAAAATCAGAGCTTACTCAGCATGCGACCTCCGGGAGTTGGGATGAACGTGCAGGCCAGGCTGCAGCCCTGCCAGGGTGCCCGGCACTTGGAATCTTTAAATGCAAATTTCCCTTGTGGCAACCCTGGCCTCTTCTGCAGGGGTGGCAGCCGCCCTGGGAGGAAAGACGAGATTTAAATTGGTAATCAAGCACTGTACCAAACCAGACTTTGACCTTGTTCAGAATTCCACTGGCCGGTGTTCCCTGACCCGCCACCACCCTTTCTGCCTAATTGTTCCCTTGAGTAGCTGCCTGCTATCTAAGGCAGTAAGGCAGGCTGTCACCAGCTGCTGCTTCCCTGGCTGCCTTCCACCTGGCTGGATCGGAAGGCCTTGGAAATCAAAGAGTTTTGCCTTTCCAGCCACTTTGCTACCTCTGCTCCTGGAGCGAGACAAGAATGGTTTGGATGAGGTCTCTGGTCCTGGCTGTGCCTGCTGGTAGGGCATGGGAGAGGTGAAGGCAGCCCCAGCAAGCTTCTTTTATGCACTCTTGGTTACCAAAGCGATTCCCAGACAAGGCCTGGAACGGCCAGTGTGGGCCCACACGCCTGCTATGTCCACGGAAGCAGCATGGATCCAGCATTCATTCTCTCCAGCTCCTTCCACTGCCCCAGAACACCCTCTGCTTGCTGCAAAACACCACGTTTTTGCTCATTTCTTCTGCCAAGAAGGTCTTCCACTTTCTCTTCTACGTGTCTAAATTCTGCCCTTCCTTCCATGGCCTGGGGAACCACTCTCCACCGTAGAGTGCCTACTCACTCCCCTGCAACCCTACCACGCTTTTTCTCTGACCTCTTCAATTCATGACTCAAACCAAATATCTGGGGCACTTAGTCACATGCTGATTTGCCGTGTTGTCTCATTGTTTCAAGTGTTATCTCCCCAACAAGATGGTAGGCTCCCAGGGACTATGCATTACCTAGAAATGGCACTTAGTAGGTCTACTGGGAATCAGTGAATGTGAAAGCACAAATGAATGAATATAGGCATTGCTTTATTCAGAGCTCTGTTTTCTTTACACACCTAGAATTCTTCCCAACAAGAGGGCTCTTCTTTCTATTGGCTGTCGTCACAACGAAGCTGCCATTGGAAACTTTTCTTCCCATGCCTCCCAGAGCACAGGGAAACCAGGAATGTTTCACCAGGAGGAGTCAGTTGCCAGAACAGTTGGATTTCCACCAGCGTGCAGGGCACTAGTGGCTGCTGGGAGCAGATGTCCTGCCCTCTTTGATCTAATTGGGATGCTAGAATGTGCCCACACGAAGCTTTGTTTCCGTTAATGCACACAGTATGTAAGGGCTGAGAATGACCGGGTGCAGAAAGCACCCAGTCTAGGCTGTCCTAATCAGAGAGCATGTGAAGGATGCAGAAAATAGGGCCACTGAATGGAGGCAGCGGGGAGGCTGGGTGTCCAAGGGAGGCGTGAAAGAGTGCCCCTACTCCTTCTTCCCCAGCCAGACTCCATCTGTCCACGTCTGCTCCCCCACCCAGGTGAGCAAGAGTCAAAGAGGGGGCCAGGACAAGGGACAAGATTGGGAGTGGGCTGGAGGATGGGTAGTTAACTCAGGGGGTTCATCCGAGAGGCAACACCTTGGGAATGCAAGGCAGCTCTCACACATGCACTATCCATCCGAAGGGGAAGCATAGAGGAGGCTCAAAAAGCCAGGCAAAGACCAGACAGGCAAGAAAGAAGATCTAGAAAGACAGGTGAAGTGTGAGCTGTCACATCTTTGTACACAGAGGGCCCAAGTGTTGGGGTAGGGGGTCGTTGATGAGCTCTGTCCATGGGGTTTCCACCTATTGTCTCAGAGGGAAGTCAGGAGCCGGGGGCCAAGCATGGAGCAGCCTATGTGTGGCCCCTGTGTGCCATCGTGCTCCTGTGTCCTTCACTGTGGTTAGGGCAGAGAGACCCTCTGACAAAAAGACATAGGGTGCTTGTCTTCTGGGCAGAGGAGAGGCTCAAAGACAAGAACATGAGTAAAGGGGAGGTGGCAGCATCCAACCTACAGGCAAGCAGGCCAAGCGTGGTGGGGTGAGCCTGGGTGTCGAGGAGTCATTCTGGGGCTCCCCAAGGAGCAGAAATGCCCACATGAGGTTTCCTAGCAGCGCCCTCCCCCAGGCCCTTCCCCTCTGGCCTCGGGCCTCTTGCCCGCCAGTGCATGCAGTCCCATCACCGATGACAGTGAGCAGCGTTTGCCAATTCCACTCCTTTTATTACTCATGCGTTTCCCAGGGAAAGGAACAGACTCGAAGGAGAAGGCAGTTGCCATGGACTGGCACTTGCTGACACACCTCTCAACTAACTCGACCCCTTTCTTTCAAGAGGAATTTTACACAGCCTATTTTATGGGTACCTACTGACATCAAAACTGTTAGTCACAGGGCAGGCATCCGGGTCAGAGAACGCCCCACCCCTGGGGCGTATTTCCTCCTTCTGCTCCACAATGTCCCCCAGGACCATGGGAGGATGCACAGGCCGAAAAGAAGAAGATTTCACATGCCCAGGTGTGTGTACAGGGGAACTTTCTCTCCCACTCTAGCCAGAGACACAGAATTTAATAAATCCTCAGAACTGGGGAGGCGGGGGTGTGTGAGAATGTCTTTCATTGTGGGGAGGGTGGGTCAAACACCTAGAGCGTCTGATAACCGCATGCCCTTGAGAGCATGCCCACACACATGGTGTACTGCTGAGGCCCAGAAACAGAGGGAAGAGAAAGGGGGCCAATCTGGAAGCCAGTGCTCCATCCCCAGTCACTCCACCCTGGTTAGGACTGTGGTTCTCATACCTGGATGGAAGGCAGAATCACCTGGCAAGCTCAGTGAACGTGCAGATTCTTGGGGTCCCGCTGCAGTCCCACCAAGTCAGAACCACGTGGGGTGGGGAACTTGGGGTATGCGTGTGTTCAACAAGCTCCCCTGGGATTCTCATGCCACATTCCCCTTCCTGAGTTTAGAGCTGCCAGATCCACGTGGGGTTCCTTGCAAATTGATGCTACTCTCGTTCAAGGCCACAGGCAGACCTCCAAAGACAGACCCCGGACCCAGCACATGGAATGGGGGAGCCAGAGATCTACTCCCAGAGAAGCACCCTGCAGCCCGAGTAGCCTGCTGGCTCACTCAGCCAGTGCAGGTGATCGCCTGGGATGCATTGATTTCCGTTATCCCATAAGGACCTCTTTTGTAGCATTTTGTTGTTTGTTTTCACACAATCAGCTATTACAGATATTTGATGATGGACTTGAATGCTATTCTTCTCCCTGTTTAGCATGTTTGCCAACCAACTTTACTTGCCCAAGGTAATGTGGAAACCCATCACCCACTGGCTTGTTCAAGATGAGCCCAGGGTCACTAAACCATCATCCTATTTTCTTTGGAGCTTCTGTTTGCCTGAACAACAGGCTGCAAAGTGATTTGGAAAATCAAGGTTAGACCCATACCCCCGGGCAAAATGCCTGAGAAGAAAAGACAGTTTCTTTTTTTTTTTTTTTTTTCTGCTTTTTTTTTGACCTAAGGTATATATAAGTTCACAGAAAAAAGAGCGTTGATTCCACGTGGCTGGTGCTGAACCCTTGCAATTGACCAATGACGTCTCACTCACTCATGAGTTTTCCTGGGTCTGAGTCACACACGGTGAGGCTTTTAAGCAGAGAAAAGAAAATTCCTGAAATGAATGAGTTACATTCTGGCCCAGGAGGCAACACCACAGAAGCACTCACCGTCACCCACCACACAATCGGGCCTGAGAGCTGATGGAAATTTGTGGGAAAGGTTGTGAAATTGGGGATTACAGAAACAAAGTCTAAGGCAGTGGAAGGAATTCTACTGGCAGACTGCCTTTGAACTTGAACTCTTCCTTGGGTTGCCAGCCTGCTGGCCTGCCCTGCAGATTTTGGACTCGCCAGTCTCTGCGAGCACACGAGCCAACTCCTTAAAATAAATCTCTCTTTATGTGCGCACATCCTATTGACAAATGCACAGTCCAAGAGACAAGAACACCCACACACACCCACAACCAGCCCAGCAGGGAGATCTTTAGTCCCTACGATGGGCCAGACTGTTACACTAACAAAATCAACACTGACCTAGACTGCAGTTTCTACATGGCTTCTGTCAAGTACACAAAAGTGTATATGGGACAGAGTCCCTGTCCTCCGGTGACCTTCCAACTCGTCACCAAGTTAAAGAACCTCAACACTGAAAGGGGCCCCAGTCCCTCTGTTTTACGGACAGGGAAACCGAGATTCTGAGAGGGGACAGGACCTGGTCCAGGCAGCACAGCCTGACGGTGGAAAAGTCGGGACGAGATCCCAAGGAAAACATCCCAGACAAGAAGAGCGTGAGAATGAGTGATTGTGTGTGTGCGTGACACACACGCTGAAGAAGGTGGGGAGATAAGCAGCTGGAGCAGGGTAAATATGGGCTGCAGACAAGGTGGAAATGGGGGAAGGTGACGGTGGAGAGTGTCAGACACCTGAGTGTGAACTTTAGAATGGGTCCACCGGGTTGGAGACGCTTCCAAACACTTTGGGTGTGGGGAGCGACATGATGAAAGAGTTCTTACAAGAGTGCTGCTGTTACAGGAATACCGTAAAAGAGAAAAATGTTGAAGAAAACCTTCTTCTTCTTTTTTTTTTTTTTTTTTTTGCCGCACCACACGTCTTGTGGGATCTTAGTTCTCTGACCAGGAATCGAACCTGTGTCCCCCGCAGTGGAAGCACAGAGTCCTAACAACTGGACCGCCAGGGAATTCCCGAAGAAAACCCCCTTAAAGCCAAACCTTATGACAGATATCTGTCTCTTGAGAGATTAGGAGGCCCGATACAGATTAGAACTGGAGTAGAAGAATTACCCAGTTAGAAGAATGTGAAGGGAAAAGCAGAATGAGACAGAATGAACTAGAAGGGACTTCCCTGGTGACACAGTGGTTAAGAATCCACCTGCTAATGCAGGGGACACGCGTTCGATCCCCGGTCTGGGAAGATCCCACACTACCGAGCCTGCACTCTAGAGCCCGCAAGCCACAACTACTGAGCCCACGCGCCACAACTACTGAAGCCCGTGTGCCTAGAGCCCGTGCTCTGCAACAAGAGAAGCCACCACAATGAGAAGCCCCCGCACCACAAGGAAGAGTAGCCCCCGCTCGCAGCAACTAGAGAAAGCCCGCGCACAGCAATGAAGACCCAACACAGCCAAAAATAAATAAAAATTTAAAAAATAAAATAATAAAAAAAGAATGAACCAGAAGAGTAGAGATCATGAGCCAATCTTCCAAGGAGCTATCCAGGCTGTTCAAAACCAAGAACAGCAAGGAGATGCTGGGCTTTTTGCTCAGAGCCTGTGAGGAGGTACAAGAACCTCTCCACCAAAAGCTGGATGGTCGAGCCCCACCGAAGGCTCAGGCACACCCTCGGCCTCTGGTCTCCCCACCGGAGGTGAGGAGGGCTGGCTCGTATCATCTTCGGAGTCTCCCTGCTGCCTCTTCCTCCCATAATGGGCCCCCCACCCTCCCAGGCCTCCAGGGTCTGTTTGCCTGAAGCTGAGTCCCTGGGAGATGGTGGGCATCCCTTCTTCCCTCCAGTGACACCAGGCTCCTTCACCAGCGCTCAGCAGCCCCTCCCTGGTTGTAATGTCAGGATGGTGGCACCGTCTGCACGTCCAGCCTTTCCTCCCTCCGTCCCCGCCCCCGCCCCGAAGCCCTCTCCTAGTCACTGCTTCTTGTCTGGGGACTTCAGCTTTTGGATCAATGCTCTGCTGAGGTGCCTGACCCAGACCTAAGCTCAAGAAAAGATCAGGACTATTTTCTTGTTTGGGTTCATCCTCAAGGGCATTCTCTGAGGTGTCCTCTGATGAGGAATCTGCCAGAATCCTGCACTGACAGCTTTTCACCATTAACATGGATAAAACTTGTCACAGATGCGCAGCCTTAGGAAAGAGATCATATGCTGTCTCATGCCTCTATCTCTCTCTCTCTCCGTCTCCTCCTTCCTCTCCTTCCCCACCTTCTCTCTCTCTCTCCTTCCAGAACCTACTTTCCTGGGGTGGTGGGAAATCTGCCTAGGCCGGAATCTGAGACAGGTGGTGGATTTTGCCTTGTATAACTGGATGAAATAGGTGAGGGTGAGAGAAAGAGAAGAGAGCTCAGGACACAAGAACAGAAACTGGTGAGAGGAGATGGAGCAGGAGACACTGGAGACCCAGGAAAAGCAGGAGCGTGTGTGGTGTCAGGAGATTTAAGGGAAGAGTGGGGTTTTTTCTCTTGCTAGGAATAAAGAGGTCAAAAGAATCAAATCTGCTGAGAAAATGCACACTGGCTCTACAGATGGGCCTTTGGTACCACACTGAGAGCAGTCTCGGCCCAGTGGTAGATGGACAAGCCAGAGAGCAGTGAGTTCAGGCGTGAACACGAGGGGGGAAAGTGGTGGAGAGGGCAAGTATAGAAAACACCTTCCAGACGGTGTGAGAAACAGAGTGGCAGGGCATGTGAAGACAGGAGGGAGGCTTTTATTTTTTTGAATGAATGAGACTTGATTGTGTTAAATGCAGGTGGAAGGCAGACTAGCCCAGGGAGAAGGGATAAAACCTGGGAGAGAGGAGACGTTTAAGGAGATCAGTACGTTGTGAAATTGGGGGTGCTGGTGTAGGAGGTGGACAAGAGGAGATCACAGACACAACTTCCACTGTGACCCAGAGAAGGATCAAAGGGTGCAAACAAATAAAGGAAAGTTTGGTGACCAGGAAAGGGAAGAGGCTGCTTCTGATGGTTTCTATTTTTCTTTTCTTTTTCTAAATAGGAGGGCCCTCATCTTTGGGACACAGTCTAGTTCAGGTCAGAGGAGGCATCGTAGGGTGACAGGCTTAGAGTCCCTGGGCAACTGTCTTCCACGGCAGGTAGTCATCCCTGGGCATGCATCTGATATGGCCTATGAAATAGCTACTTGTTTGCCTCAGAGGAGACTGGCTTCAAACCCAGACTGAGGAAATGATGCTCTCAGGCTACCAGCTCATGGTGGCCAAAATGTGAGGCTCTGTGGAGACACATGGCCATGGGTGTGGTTGTGCAGCTACCCACCTAACGTCAGACGCCTGGGACTCTCCCGACAATACCTGTCTTAGTCCATTTGGACTGCTATAATGCAATGCCAGAGACTGGATAGCTTATAAACAACAGACATTTATTTCTCAAGGTTCTGAAGGCTGGACGTCCAAATCAGGGTGCCAGAATGGTCGGGCGAGGGCCCTTTTCTGGTTTTCTCATTGTATCCTTGCATAGTAGAAGGGGCTGGGGAGCTCTCTGAGATCTCTTTTATAAGGGCACTAATCTCATTCATGAGGGCTCCACCCTCATGACAGTAGGGGCCACCTCCCAAAGGCCCCATCTACTAATACCATCACATTGAGGATTAGACTCCAACATAGGAATTTTGGGGGACACACATTAAGACTACGGCAAAACTCTAAATCCCCATTCACACAGTGTTGGTACCTCCCTAGTAGTGGTCACCACAGTCCCCCCGGGTCATAACCCTATGTGGCTATATTCAATATCCTTTCCTGTAGGTTCCTGAAGAGTCGGAATCCTTAGTCATTGATCCTTGCTTCCCTGTTCAAAATTGCTCTCTGCATGAAACTGATCTGTTTCTGGCTAAATTCCACTGCCCTGATGCCGGCATTTCGGCTCAGCCAGCACTCAGAGATGGTCCCCAGAAAGCCCCTCTTCTGGCACTGGTCTGCTTCATATAAGAGAGTTTTAACAAGATGATGCCCAGAGACTTACATGCCCCCTGCCCCACTCCCAGCAGCCAGATCAGAAAGAATTCCAGATCTTCAACCCTTCCTAGCACAGCTGCCTCCCGACCAAAAGAGAATTGCTGGGAGTTGGTAAAGTCCCAGGCTCACAGCTTTCATTGTCCAGCACATGATTCCTTCTCCTTCCCCCTTATTAATTTGACACCAGCAAGTACTACAAAGACATGGGCTGAATTCCAACCATGTCATCACTGGGGAAACAATAAAATGCCTGACTGACTATAAAGGGTCTAACTGTCACAGAGATAAAGACCAGTCTCCGATCTTCTCCAGCAAGGCGGGGCTCGAAGTACAGCCCGGGAAAGCTTGGTTTTCTTGTGGCAGAAACCGTGAAAACATTTCCTGCTTTGAAGCCCTCACTGGCTCTTCTGTAGGACAAAATGAGCAAGAGACACAAGGCAGCAGATTGTGCTGCCAGCTGGTGGACCCCAGACTGGGCTGAAAGAGCCCCACACCCACATATACCCGTGTGGACCACACCCTGTGGGCCCATGTGTTCTGATTTAGCGAATATTTGGAGGAAGGAAAGTCCAGCTGATTTGTAATCAAAAGTACCATCCCTTACCGCAAGGGCTCTTTCACATTTTTAGCTCATTTGATCCTCAAGACTAGCCCGTGAGGGCCTAAGACAGGTACTCTTATTCCCATTTTAGAGACGAGAAAACTGACACCCAGGTTGTGAAGGGTTCTTGGCTCTTAAGTGGCAGAATCACTCAGGTCTTCTGACTCCTAGTTCACGTTTCTTTCTGTGAAAGCGCACTACCTCCCCTTTTTAGAGAGTGGTTACTGCACTGAAAGTTACAAACAGACTCTGAAGATCCTGTAATTTCTTCATCCTCTCAAGCCCACTTGGCAACAAAGCATCAGGGATGGTCTCCTCAATTTCAGATGTAATAACCACTCCTTAGAGCGAGCTCTGACCGAGTCACAACATACGCTCTCGCTGCCTGATCAGAACCAGAGGGTGAAGAAAGCTCTCGCAGAATCTCTGCTCTATCCAACAACTGAGACTCCAAACCAGGCCTTCGTGGGGTAGCATCTTCATGGCATCAAGGGCAGACAGAGGTTCCTTCAGTGCTTTCTCTGTAGAACAGGGAGATTGCCTTTCCTCCCGATGGGCTGGGTCTGCTCTGGCCCTGGATTACCTTGAGAGGTTGGTTACAGCACAAGACAGAATTAGAGGCTGTCCAGGCCAGAGCAGATCCAGTGAGCAGATCCCAGAAAGAACAGTCCCAGGAGTTCTGAGACCACCTCATGGGCCTTTGGGTTACTTTCAGGGCAGGTCTGAACAGATCTGGTCCAAATTTCCACTTCCCATTGGAGCCCATGTATATGACTTCACATGAACTTGCCATCACCAAGAACGTGCTTTGATTGTTAGGCTATCTCATGGCTGTGATCATCCTGACTCCTCAATTGCATGGGAAGTGACGTGAGGGTAGGAAGGTGGGCAAGTGTTTCCCAGAGCCGTAACCTCCCATTTCTCAGTCCCTCACCCTCCACAGAAGCCCTTCTTCCCTCTCAGGTACGTAACATCTTTCCAGGCTCTTCCTATCAAAACCTAATCTCAAGAAAGGATCTAAAAATTAAGCAGAATCCAAGCCAACTGGAGCTGGAATGATGCCTTGACTTTCCAGATGAGGAGAGTGAGGTTACGGCAGCACTTAAGGTACAACTCACACCCTCAGAGATCAAGAGAATTCCAGGATCAGTGAGGAGAGAACATCATCTGTGAGTGGTCAGAGCCTTTCACTTACAGCCCCTGTTTACAAAATCATCACTGATGACTCTGCTTCCTTTGCAGACTGCGTGACTTAGTAGAGATAAGACTTAGCACACCCTTGGCACCCACAGACAGCAGTTCCAGGAACACAGGTGAGCCACTCTGGGTCCACATACCTGATGTGGACATGCTTGAACTTGCACTTAGACATTTATTCCCAAGGCATTGGCTCCGGGTTGACATGCAGGGAAACCTCAGAGCCCTTAGCTCTTCACCATTTTTCTTGCTCACACGAGAGTCACCAGATCCTTCGTGGCTCCAACATCAGGACAATCACGGTTCGCTCCACTTGGGTCTCCCCAAGTAGGCAGTGGCTGGAAGCAGGAGCCCTCATCTGCCATCTCATTCACACAAGCTGGTTCAAGGCACATTTTTTGAGCACCTACTTTGTGCCAGGCCCCGGGATAGGTGCTGGGAACCCCTAGCTACATGGGCTCAGTTCCTGTGCGCCTCACGGTCAAGAGGAGGACACGGGGCTTCCCTGGTGGCGCAGTGGTTAAGAATCCGCCTGCCAATGCAGGGGACACGGGTTCGAGCCCTGGTCCGGGAAGATCCCACATGCCGTGGAGCAACTAATCCCGCGCGCCACAACTACTGCGCCTGCGCTCTAGAGCCCACGCGCCACAACTACTGAGGAGCCCGTGTGCCTAGAGCCCGTGCTCCGCAACAGGAGAAGCCACCACAATGAGAAGCCTGCGCACCTTAATAAAGAGTTGGCCCCGCTCGCGAAACTAGAGAAAGCCCACGCGCAGCAAACAAAGACCCAACGCAGCCAAAAATAAATAAAATAAATTTATTTTTTTTTAAAAATGAGGAAGACACGTAAGAAACTGACAACCCAGTTCACCACCTGTGTGCTTTGCCAGAGCTCTTCACAGGGCTTGGGCTCTGGGAGAGGAGCCAGCCCCTAACCCAGACTGGGATACGTGGGATGCTGGGGTGGTCAGAGAGGCAGGCATCCACCCGCACAGATAATTTCAGAAAACTGGGAAAGTGAAAGGATAGAGATACATACAAAATCTGTCTCCCTACCCCTGCTCCCCTTTTGCTTCATTTTATCATCTCCCACCCTTCAAAGCAAAGTTGTTTGAAAGTATCTTCCACTCATTACCCGCTCCACTGAAACTGCTCTAAAATCACCAGTAACCTCATGATTGATAATCCAACACGCCCATCTTCATCTCGTAAACTCCTGTGGTACCTGGTTTCCCGGCCCCGGCCTCCTCCTTTCTCAGTCTCCCTGATCCCACCCTCCTGATGCCTCCCTAGTCCCCCCTTCCAGATCATGCCCCCCAGTCTGCCCTCCGCATTGTGGCCCTCTCTTTCTAAAACTCTGACCACACTACCCCCTTATTCAAATCCTTCACTGGTTGCACAGTGTCCTCAAGTCAACCTCCAAACTCTTTGGCTTGGAAGGTAAAACCTTTTAGGACCCAGCCACCTGCCTCTCCAGTTCACCTCTGCCGCCCGTGACCCCAGAAAAGCCCGAAACTCTGTCCCACCAGGTGACTTTGTACATGCTTTTTCCTCTGTCTGTAACCCCTATGTGGTAAACCCTACTCATCCTTAATCTTGTTCAAATGTCATCTCTTCCAGGAAGCCCTCCACTGCTCCTCCTTTCACTCCTTCCCAGGCACATTTCTGTACCCCCTCTTCAATCCTCCCAGAGCATCCTCTGTTCACCACTGGCATGTAACTGATCACTTGGCTGTGTACCCCTGCACCCCTAACTAAGTTGCACAGGCCTCATTGCAGATGGTGCCTTACTGATCTTTGCACGGTGCTTGGCAAAAAAGGTTTCTTTAACAAACACTGATTGATTGCTTGGTTGATTCATTAATTAAGTATAAAACAAGGTCCCCTGTGAAGAAACCACAGTCCAGATGGGAAGGAAAGCCAATCATGGGTGAGGTGATGGAAGATACTCATGCCAAGAGTAAGCATATTTTCCTGACCACAGAGGACTGTGGAAACTTGGAGGAGGAAGACACTGAGAGAGCTTGAAGGACTGGAGCAGCAGGAGGTTTCCTGGATGGGAAGCAGGTTAATCAATGCACAAGCCCGGGCGGTGGCTTCACCTACACCTGGTTCATTTCCAGCAGCAGCAACATTGCAGCAAGGATTTGGTGCCAATGGGCACCCAGGGTCCCTTCCACGTAATTAACATGTCTCTGGGGGAGGCCTGAATCCCACAGTCTGGAATGTAGACAAAGAGGATCTGTTCCAGTTATGCTAATTGCTGCCTCTCTCCCACAGAGGATGGGGCGGTGAGAGATTCCAGGAGGCAGCTGAGCAGAGGGGGAATTCCTCAGCTCCTGCAGCCTGGCCCGAACCCAGGGAGAGGCCCCACCTGTCCTCACCGGGGAAAGCTGGAGGCAGAGCCGCATTCGTCTGCCCCATAGGCTGTCTCTGAGAGGTGTGATTTGAAGACCAGGCAGCTTCCTAGCCAGGCACCCTAAACCTTAAAACTGCACTTTAGAAACATTGCTTTCCCCTGAAAGCCACTTTTTAAATGCAGATGACCCAGGAAGAAGTAGCATATTAAGTTCCTAACACCTTCCGTATAAATGGGTAGCTGTGCGGCTTTCCCAAGGGGTCTGGGAACCTGGGAAGGCAGGTGCCTGAGCTGTAGAAGGGACACAGTGAAGACAGGAGGCCCCGGGTCACAGATTCACTTCTGCCACAAATGTACCCCCCCACCCCTGACCGTTGTTGCCCCACGGCCCGGTTCTGTGCTGGCCTTTCCTTCTGCCACCATCCTGGGCTGAAGACCTCGTTAGTCTTCAGGGGTGCCCACCACCCCTCTCTAACACCTCCTTCTCTACGGCTTCCTTTGCTCAGAATCAGTGGCCCCCTGAGGCCACCGGCACCTCTGAGTTTACAGCCCTCAGCTCCCTTATTGGGATGCCGGTCCAGGCTTTTGTGCGAGGCATTTCTGGAGGGTAAGAGCACTTGCTGTGCATCTGCAGTGGTTCTCTGACCCCAGCCTGCAGCAGAATTACTGCGAGGGCTTGTTGAAACAGACCAGCTACAGAGCTTCTGTATGTCTGAAGTAGAGCCTGAGAATCTGCATCTCTAATGAGTTCCCAGGTGATGCTAATGGCGGTCCAGAGAACCCACTCCAAGAACCACAGCTTTATAACCTTGCGGCTCAAACTGTGGTCTGCAGACCAGTATCCCTGGCATCATCTGAGAGCTGGTTAGAAACGCTGAACCAGAAGCTGCATTTTAACAAGGTCCTGGGTGACTTGTGTGCACATTAAATTTTGAGATCCCTTCCCCAAAGCAGTGTTTCTCAAAGTGTGGTGCAGACCACCTGCATCAGCTTGTTAATAACAAAAGCTCCCCTACGTTCATAGCAGCACTATTTACAATAGCCAAGACATGGATACAACCTCAACGTCCATTGACAGATGAATGGATAAAGAAGATGGAATACTCAGCCATAAAAAAGAATGAAATAATGCCATTTGCAGCAACATCGATGGACCTGGAGATGATCATAATAAGTGAAGTCAGAAGAGAAAGACAAATACCATATGATATCACGTACATGTGGAATCTAAAATATGACACAAATGAACTTTTCTATGAAACAGAAACAGACTCACAGACATAGAGAACAGACTTGTTGTTGCCAAGGGGAAGAGAGGTGGGGGGGGGGTGGATTGGGAGTTTGGGATTAGCAGATACAAACTATTATATAGAGAATGGATAAACAAGGTCCTACTGTATAGCACAGGGAACTATATTCAATATCCTGTGATAAACCATAGTGGAAAAGAATATAAAAAAGAATGTATATATATGTATAACTGAATAACCTTGCTGTACAGCAGAAATTAACACATTATAAATGAACTATACTTCAATAAAATAAATTTTTTAAAAAAGTTCCCAGTGTCCCCTTCCTCCTCCAGGCCTTCTGGTGATTACTGTGACCCTAATGTTTAGGAACTTGTGCTTCACAGTCTCCACTTTGGTCACCTGTTAGAATTCCCTGAGGAGCTTGTCCAGGCTGCACCCCCAGAACAATCAAATCAGATTTGGGGAGTGGGGACCCAGACATGGGCATTTTTAAAGTTCCCCAGGTCATGGCAATGTGCATTTAAAGCTGAGAACTTCAGTTTAACACCATCCTCTTCTCGATAGCAAATGTTGGAGCATGTACCCCAGGTTACCTTACACCGAGGTTCTCAAACTTGGCTGCAAATCAGAATCCCCAGAAAGCTTTTAACTTTTTATTTTTGAGATGAAATTCACATAACATAAAATACATCATTTGACCATTTTAAAGTGGACAATTCAATGGCTTTTAGAACATTTTAGAACATTTTTTGCAATGTTGTGCAACTATCACTACCGTCTAGTTCCAAAACATTACCATCACCCTGAAAAGAAAGCCCATGCCTCCCAATTCCTCCCTCCCCCAGGCCCTGGCAATCACTAGTCTACTTTCTGTCTCTATGGATTTGCCCATTCTGGACATTTTATGTAAATGGAATCATACAATATGTGGCCTTTAGCTTTTTTCACTTAGCACAATGTTCTTGAAGTTCATCTATGCATGTATCAGTACTTCATTCCTTTTTATGGCAAATGATATTTCATTGTATGGATATACCACATTTTATTTATTTATTCATCCGTTGATGGACATTTGGGTCATTTCCACTTTGGGGCTAACGTGAATAATGCTGTTAGGTCCATTAATGAACAAGTTTTTGTGAGAACATATGTCTTCAGTTCTCTTGGGGACATACCTAGGAATGAAATTGCTGGATCATATGATAACTCCATATTTAACTTTTTGAGGAACTGCCAAACTGTTTTCCAAAGCAACTGCACCATTTTAGATTCCCATCAGTGGTGTATACATGTTCTGATTTCTCCGCATCCTCACCAACACTTCTTTTCTTTTTTTATTTTTTACTTTTTATTATAGCTACCTTATCAGGTGTGAAGTTGTATCTTGAGGCTTTGATTTGCCTTTCCCTAATGACTAATGATTTTGCACATCTCTTCATGTACATATTGGCCATTTGTATGTCTTCTTTGGAGAAATACCTCTCCAAATCTTTTGCCCAGTTTTCAGGTGGTTTATTTGTCTTTTTATTGTTGATTTGTAAGACCCTGGAAGGCTTCTAAAATCATCCCTACATAAGCCCCCAAACAGCTCAATTGAATCAAAGCACTGGAGTGTACCTGGGCATTGATTATTTCTTAAATTCCCCTAATCTGCAGTTAGGGTTGAAAAGTACTTGTTTACACCACATGGCCAAGCAGGAACAGAGATACCATGTAAGACCTCTCAGAGTTCATGACCTTATCCGACCGCCTTCAGGGCTGTGTCTGCTCATCAAGATGAAAATGGAGGTGCATAAGACACAGCCACTGCTGTGTGAGAGCTCTCAGTGTAACAGAGATGCTGGCCCCTAAACAAATAATAACAACACAAGGTCTTAAGGGCTCTAATGAAAGGATGTACAGCTTGTCAAGGGGACTCCAAGATAGAGTAGCTCAACTTCCTTGCATGCATTAGTATTGCTGAATGTAGGGTGGTGGTCACTAGGGACCCTCAAAAGGTGGTCCCTACTAGCCATGTTAGCACCCCATGGGAGCTTGATAGAAATTCAGATTCTCAGGCCCCATCCCAGATCTACTGAGTTAGAGCCAAGTTTAACGAGAGTCTCAGGTGGTTCATGTGTCCATTAAAGTTGGAGATACGCTGATCTGAGGTCAATTAAGAAGCATCCAGAAAGCCCACCCATCTAAAACAAAATAAAACAAAACGAAAAATTCTACTGCAATGAGGTATGGGTTCATTAAATTGTTCCTTAAGGTAACTGACTTCCTTTCTTAAATTGCAACACATTAAATAACACTTAGTCACACATATCTTAACATGAAGTTGTTTATCAGAAGGTTTTAGCCTAAGCCATTCTCTTCCTGAAGTTTCTCTACCAGCCAGCTTAATAAGAGACAGGGGGAGGGACTAGATTGGTGTAAGACTGGCACTTGGGCATCAGCACAGTTGAACTGAAGTACAGGGGTGATGGGGAAAGCAGAGGATGGCTTCACCATTTCTTTCAAAACCAGTCCTTGCTCAGAGTTTTATACCAGATTTGTAGACGCAAGTGTCTTGCCCTAGCATAACATAATAAATTAATGTAGCAAGAGCCGGTTTAAAACTTGAGTGAAATGACCCATTTGACTGTGTTCATGCCACTAGACCACACCTGAACTTGATCCCTCAGCAGGTGAAATTGCAGCCTCCATTGACCGTAGGCTTTCCAGAGGCCGAATAATCCACGTCCCAGTCTCATAATGGGTTGTATCTAATTCCCATGTGTCCTCATACATAAAGCTTTCCACATTTTCCCAGAGATGACTCATTTCAGTGTTTGGTGAGCTTTGCTACTGGAGAAATCTTCACGTTTAACTTATAATGCCACACGCTACAATGGGAGATGACATTTCTCAGGGCAGCTGGTTTCCTGTTCCAGGTTTCCATGTTGGGTACCAAATGAAGGCCTCCCTCTCTCAACCCCTCAGCCCCAAGACCTCATATGAGGCCCCAGATGCAGTACTCTCTGAGGAGTAAGATATGTGAGAATATACAGTAGTGTTGGTTCTATTAAAACCTTATTTCAAAATTGCTTTGGGCCACCCTCAGAAACGCTTCCCAGCTCCAAATCCTAAGACTTAAGCCAAACTCTTTTCTCTCCCTCCTCACTGATTGGACATTAACAAAGAGGCAGGAATTTCAATACTTGTGCATTCAGTTATTGAATGCCTACTGGCTTCAGCCTCCAGTGTGTCCAGTCCAGACTCCCTCCTTCACCCCTTGCACTGGCACTCAGCTCTGGTCCCAGGACTATGCCAAGAAGTCCCAAAAAAACTGAGGCTTCCCATCGACCACACTCCAAATCTTACTAATGGTCTCTCCTTACTCGTTTTTAACCATTTTATTGAGATATAGTTAACATACAATTCACCCACTGAAAGTGTACAATTCAATGATTTTTAGTATTTTCAGAGTTGCAAAACCATCAGCACAGTCAATTTTAGAACGTTTTCATCATTTCAGAAAGAAATCCTGGGGACTTCCCGGTGGCGCAGTGGTTAAGAATCCACCTGTCAATGCAGGGGACATGGGTTCGAGTCCTGATCCAGGAAGATCCCACATGTCACGGAGCAACTAAGCCCATGCGTCACAACTACTGAGCCTGCGCTCTAGAGCCCGCGAGCCACAACTACTGACCCCGTGTGCCACAACTACTGAAGCCCACACGCCTAGAGCCCGTGCTCCCCAACAAGAGAAGCCGCCGCAATGAGAAGCTGGCGCACCGCAACGAAGAGTAGCCCCCACTCGCCACAATTAGAGAAAGCCCGCACACAGCAACAAAGACCCAACACAGCCAAAAATAAATTAATTAATTTTTTAAAAAAGTAACCCTGTATCACCCCTTCATCCCTAAGTTCCTCAGCCCAAAGCAACCAATAATCAACTTTCTGTTTCTATAGATTTGCCTATTCTGGACATTTCCATATAGATTCTACTCTATTCCATACAGATGGATTCATACAAGTGTGGTCTTTTGGATTGACTTCTTTATCTTAGCATAACGTTTTAAAAATTCATCCATATTGTAGTATGTATCAGACCTTAATTCATTTTTATGACTGAATGATATTCCATTGTATAGATATCCTCTTTTTGTTCAACTATCCTTCAGTTGACAGACATTTAGATTGTTTCCACTTTGGGCTATTACGTATAATGCTACTATGAACATTTGTGTACAAAAAATTGCCCTTTGCTTTCTTAAAGGACCAGAAGAAAAACAAGAATTCTGCCGGTCACCTCAACATTTTGAGTGGAAAGAAGCTGATACAAGGAGAGAAGGCATCAGGGTGCATTCCTTTGGTCCATCTACTAAGTCAAAAACCTCAAGTTAGGTGTCACTGAGCTGTGAGATCTTGGCTAATCCACTTGCTTTTTCTTTCCTTCATTTTCCCACTTTAATTTCTCTTTCCTAAGGACATTGGAAGACCATTAATTAAATCATTATTAGAATATCAACTTATTATGCATGAGAGACTTATTCCAGAACAAGGTAAGGGAAAATCGACATCATGGTGGATGACACAGTAGAATTCAGATGTTACATTCACAGCCAGATGTTCCAAACCTTCCTGCCTGCCCCTGTGGTGGCCAGACCCACTGCACCAGCATCTTTCCCTGGCCTCATGACACTCCTTTATAGTGTTAGCTGATTTACATCTTCATGGAATTTGTTCAAACCCACCAGTAGGCATTGGGAAGTTATGCACACATCTGCAGGCTGGGCTGGTCCAACTTCCACCAGGAAGTTCAAACTCTGCCAGCACCAGCTGAGTGTTCTTCCAGAGTCTCTCATTCATGGAATAACCTGCACATCTTTCGAGCTCAGGTGAATCTTGTGAATACCAGGTGATCACGCTTCCTGCTTTACATAGATTAGGACAGGCTCCTCGACACCTCTAGGCTGGCTTACCTCCTAGACAGAATATTCATCTTTTGTGTTCCCTTTCTTCCAATAATTACCAGCCTTCTGATAAGCACATCATAGCAGATGCAGGCTTTTCCTGAGTCTTCCTTCCTTGCCAGTCACCTCTGGTCATCTTTTCCCATTTCTCTTCTTTATTCCCACACACCCACATCACCTGTGCACAATCTTTTAGCTTATCTTTTCCTAAATGTTGAAATTGGCTTGGGCCCAGTAAGATTTGCACCATTGTGAACTGAATTCTGGTTGAATACTAATTCCTTGATGGAAAACTGTCTGAATGACTGTATAAAATTATAGTTTTAAAAAATATTCAGTTCAGGGAATTCCCTGTCGCTCCAGCGGTTAAGACTCAGTGCCTTCACCACCGAGGGTCCAGGTTCGATCCCTGGTCAGGGAACTAAGATCCTGCAAGCTGCATGGCGAGGCCAAAAATAAATAAACAAATAATATAAAATAAAAAAATATTCAGTTCAATTCCTATTCAACAAAATTCCGCGGACCTCAGCCTCAATAAAATATGTAGATGATTACAGACAGTAAATCAAATGAAGACAACAGGCCATTGGTTATTTACCATATTGTGCAAATCCTGGGGCACACTTCCTGAAAGATGGTCCTCCTATAATCCAAACTTCTTTCAGATTAAGGTGGATAGATTCAGGATGTCCTCTGATTTCCTGGGGCTCTTGGCATTCTGAGGAGAAGCAGGGGATGTCTCCTGGGAGGAAGCCACCCAAGAAGGTAGCAATCACCAGGTCCCCTCAGCTCCTGTTCTCCCGGCAGAGAGTAGGGTTCCTGCACCCCTGCCGTGGAACAGAAGCGGCCCGGCCAGATGGAGGAGGACCAGGTGGAGCCAGCACTCCCAGGCAGGCTGCCAGCCCTGAGCGGAGCCTAGGAGCAGGCCGTAAAGAACGAAGCCAGGAGACAGAATGTGAGACTTCTCCAGAGTATCCACGGATGTGGTCTGTGGTGACCACACGGGGAGCAGCAGCAGCGCCTGGGATCCAGCCTTCAGCACTGCCACATCCCTGGCGATGCTGTTTATGAGGCCGCCACTCAGGCACTGAACTGCTTTTTTTGTTGTTGTTGTTGTTGTTTTGTTTTTGCGGTACGCGGGCCTCTCACCGTTGTGGCCTCTCCCGTTGCGGAGCACAGGCTCCGGACGCGCAGGCGCAGCGGCCATGGCTCACGAGCCCAGCCGCTCCGCGGCACGTGGGATCTTCCCGGACCGGGGCACGAACCCGCGTCCCCTGCATCGGCAGGCGGGCTCTCAACCACTGCGCCACCAGGGAAGCCCCCCCCCGCCAAGGTTGTTTTTAAAGGCCCTACTCTAACTTTTTTTTTTTTAATGTGGGGTGATTCTGTGAGGAATCGGAGTAGGACAGGATTTATGTCAAATTGGAAGGCTGAATGCTGGCTAATATCTGTAGGAAAGAGCAATGAGAAAATCCATTCCTGAGGCTCCTGTTTGCCCACCTTTCAGTTCTGATCGCTCTGGGTTTCATTAGCATCAATAAATGACTAAAAATACATTTGAGTATCACGATGCTTAATTTTATAGTTGTTTTTGGTACTATTTCCTCCTACTTCCCATCTCACACTCATGCTCCCATCGAACAAGAGTTGAGAAAAGTTATAAAGTGAGTCTTCACCTTCCATCGGCTCCCTTCCAGCTGTGATACCCTGTTCCCAGAGGCCGAGCTTCTCCATTCAGCTTCAGTTGGCCCCCTGCTTTCAAGGGACGAAAAGTCTTCTTTCCCTCTCTCTCCCATGTGTCATCCGTGTCCCTGCCACACTGAGGAGGCAGAAGCCTGCCAGGTGCTTTCTCCTCCTCCCAAAGTCAGGGTGATGCGTGAAGGGGAAGCCCTTCTGAGTGAGAGATGTGACTTTGACCATAAGCCAACAGGCATAAGAGGCCAGTGATTATTGGCTTCCTGTTTTCTCCGTATCTCACCTCTGGGCCCCACGGGCTGACCCTGAATTTCTGTCTCCACTCCTTGAAGCTCTTGCATCAGTTGCAAGCTGATTAGGAAATTCTCATCTGTCTTCACCTGGATTCCCTGGGAGACAGACTGTCTGGGATGGAGGTTTGAGGGCAGGACTTCTACTGGGCAGGGGAGAGGTGAACTATGATGTCACAAAGGCCCTGGCTGATCCCACCAGGAGCTGTGCAGCTCCTACAGTCCTCCAGAGTTGTCCTGCCTTCAGGCAAGGAGGTGACTGGCTGTGGACTGCCTCGGGGGAGGGGCTGTGACCATAAGCCCCTTTGCTGACTGCGGGTAGTTCCTGGAGACAGACTCAGGTGAGAGCCCTCAACTGCCGACGCTCCCAGCAGCCAGGGGGGTGAGTGCCTCAGTTCTGAAGGGGGCTTCTAGTTGGCCCTCCACACATCCACTACACCATCTGAGTGGTATCTTGACATTTTTTAATGTTCAAAATTTTGTTTAAAAATAAAAATGCTGGGCTTTCCCTGGTGGCGCAGTGGTTGAGGATCTGCCTGCCAATGCAGGGCACACGGGTTTGAGTCCTGGTCTGGGAAGATCCCACATGCCGCGGAGCAACTGGGCCTGTGAGCCACAACTACTGAGCCTGCGCGTCTGGAGCCTGTGCTCCGCAACGAGAGGCCGCGACAGTGGGAGGCCAGCGCACCACGATGAAGAGTGGTTCCCACTTGCCACAACTAGAGAAAGCCCTCGCACAGAAACGAAGACCCAACACAGCCAAAAATAAATAAATAAATAAATTTATTTAATAACTAAATAAATAAATAAAATAAAAATGCCATTTTAAATAAGTAATTGTGTGTTTGCTTAAAGTTGTTCTATCCAAAAAATAAGTTTTGGGAGTTCCCTGGTGGTCTAGTGGTTGGGATTCAGCGCTTTCACTGCCGTGGCCTGAGTGCAAGCCCTGGCTGAGGAATTGAGATCCCATAAGCTGTGTGGTGCGGCCAAAATGATAAAAAAAAAAAAAAGAAGTTTTGTATATTTGGAAAGAGCAAGCTATAGCTCTCTGAAGAAATAATTTTGTTAGCAGAAAAGTAAGTTATAAAATACCCAATTTCATGTAAAAAGCATTACAGTTCAAATGAAGAACTGATGAAGATAGGTTGAAAGATTCAACATCAAGAACTCAATTATCCTCAGACACATCTGTAAATATAATGCAATTCCTACCAGAATCTCAGCAGATTGTTGCAGAAATTGACATTCATATGAAAATACAAATGACCTAGAATGGCTAAAGCAATTTCAGAAAGAATCAAAATTGGAAAACTATCAGTGCCCAAGTTCAGGATGTCATAAAGCCACAGTAATCAAGGAAGAGTGTTATTGACATCAAAATAGACAAATAGATCAATGAAACAGAGAGTCTAGAAATAAAGCCACACATATATTGTAAAAAATGGATTTTTGACAAAGGTGCTAAGGCAATTCTGTGGAGAAAGGATAGTCTTTTCAACAAATGCTGAAGGAACAATTAAACGTCTGTGTGAAAAAGAAACATTGATCAATAACTCACACAGTGTACAAAAAAATTAATTTAAAATGTCCATAGACCTAAATATAAAACCTAAAATTATAAAACTTCCAGAGAAGACATAAGAGAACATCTTTGTAACCTTGGGTTAGGTAAATATTTCTTACAGATGATACTAAAACCAACATCCATAAAAAACAAATTGATAAATTGTATTTCATCAAAATTTTAAACATCTGCTCTTCAAAAGACACTGTTAGGAGAATGAAAAGACAAACCATAGACTGGAAGAAAATATTTGCAGATCATATATCTGGTTACTTATATCCAGAATACATAAAGAACCCACAAAACTCAGTAATAAGAAAACAAACAACCTCTCCCAAAATGGAGAAAAGATGTGAACAGATACTTCACCAAAGAAGATATATGATATATGAATGGCAAGTGACCATATAAAAAGATGCTCAACATCATTAATCATTAAGTCAATGCAAATTAAAACACAATGAAATACCACCACACACCTGTTAGAATGACTAAAAATCAAAAGACTGACCATAATAAGTATTGATGAGGACTTAGAACAGCTGGAATTCTCATACATTTCTGCTGGGAATGCAAAATGCTACAACTCCTTTGAACAAAGGTTTGGCAGTTTCTTAAAAAGCTGAACATGCATCTGTCATATTATCCAGCCATTTTACTCCTAGATATAAACCCAAGAAAAATGGAAGCAGATGTCCTTCCAAAGATAGGTACACAAATGTTCATGGCAGCTTTATTTGCAAGACAACTCCAAGTCCATCAACAGGTGCGTGAATACAGAGGTGGTGGTACATCCACACAATGAGGTACTATTCAGCAATAAAAAGGAAGGGACTATTAATCCACGCAGAAACATGGATGAATCTCAAAATAATTATGCTGTGTGAGAGAAGGCGAACAAAAAAGAGAACATACTCTACTTATGTTCCACTTACAAAATATTTTAAACTACCCTAGACGGACAGAAAGCAGATCAGTGATTAGCTGAAGAGAGGGCAGTGGGAAGGATTACAAAGGGGCATGAGGAAAATCTTGGAGGTGATTGCCATGTTCACTATCTTGATTGTGGTGATAAGGTTACAGTTTCATGATGGCTTCACATATCAGAACATCAAATTATATGATTTACATATGTGCCAAGTATTATGTGTCCATTAAACCTCAATGTGTAAAACTGTTTAACGAAGAAGAGGAGGAGGGCAAGGAGGAGGAGGAAGAGGCGGGGAAGGAGATGTACTAATTGTTGACTAAAAAAAAAATACACAAGCTAAAAGTTGAGAATTATGTTTTATTTGATGGAATTTCTGAGGACTTAAGCCCAGTAGGCAGCCTCTCAGGTAGCTCAGAAGGACTGCTCCAAAGAAGTAAGGGAGGAGCCAGGATATATAGGAGTTTTGCAACAAAAACCAGGTAGTCAGAACATCAAAAGATTACCAAGGCAATCTACAGATTCAATACAATCCCTATCAAATTACCAATGGAATTTTCCACAGAACTAGAACAAAAAATCTTAAAATTTGTATGGAGACACAAAAGACCCTGAATAGCCAAAGCAATCTTGAGAAAGAAAAACGGAGCTGGAGGAATCAGGCTCCCTGACTATACTACAAAGCTATAGTCATCAAAACAGTATGGTACTGGCACAAAAATAGAAATATAGATTAATGGAACAGGATAGAAAGCCCAGAAATATACCCATGCACTTATGGCTAATTAATCTATGACAAAGGAGGCAAGACTACACAATGGTGGAAAGACAGTCTCTTCAACAAATGATGCTGGGGAAACTGGACAGCTACATGTGAAAAAATGAAATTAGATCATTTTTTAACACAACACACAAAAATAAGCTCAAAATGGATTAAAGACCTAAATGTGAGACTGGATACTATAAAACTCCTAGAGGAAAACATAGGCAGAACACTCTCTGATATAAATCGCAGCAATATCTTTTTCAATCTGTCTCCCAGAATAATGGAAATAAAAACAAAAATAAACAAATGAGACCTAATTAAAATCAAAAGCTTTTGCACAGCAAAGGAAACCATAAACAAAATGAAAAGACAACCCACAGATTGGGAAAAAATATTTGCAAATGATGTGACTGACAAAGGATTAGTCTCCAAAATTTACAAACAGCTCATGAGGCTTAATATCATCAAAACAAACAACCCAATCCAAAAATGGGCAGAAGACCTAAATAGACATTTCTCCAAAGAAGACATACAGATGGCCAAGAGGCACATGAAGAGATGTTAAACATCGCTAATTATTAGAGAAATGCACATCAGAACTACAATGAGATATCACCTCACACCAGTCAAGATGGTTATCATCAAAAAATCCACAAACAGTAAATGCTGGAGAGGGTGTGTAGAGAAGGGAACGCTTCTACACTGTTGGTGGGAATGTAAATTTGTACAGCCACTATGGAGAACAGTATGGAAGTTCCTTTAAAAACTAAAAATAGAGCTACCATACGACCCTGAAATCACACTCCTGGGCATATATCTGGAGAAAAACATGATCTGAAAGGACATATGCACCCCAGTGTTCATTGCAGTGCTGTTTATAAGAGCCAAGACATTCTGTAAATGTCCATCAACAGAGGAATGGATGAAGAAGATATGGTATATATATGCAATGGAATATTACTCAGCCATTAAAAAGAATGAGATAATGCCATTTGCAGCAACACGGAGGGACCTAGAGATTGTCATACTGAGTGAAATGTCAGAGAAAGAGAAATATCGTATGATATCCCTTATATGTGGAATCTAAAAAAAAAAATGATACTAATGAATCCATTTACAAAACAGAAACAGACTCAGAAACAGATTTAGAGAACAAACTTATGGTTACCGGAGGAAGGATTGGGGGAAGGGATAATCAGGGAGTTTGGGATCGACATGTACACACTGCTATATTTAAAATGGATAACCAACAAGGACCTACTGTGTAGCACAGGGAACTCTGCTCAATGTTATGTGGCAGCCTGGATGGGACGGGAGTTTGGGGAAGAATGGATACATGTATATGTATGGCTGAGTCGCTTTGATGTGCACCCGAAACTATCACAATATTGTTAATTGGCTATACTCCAATATAAAATAAAAAGTTAAAAAAATAAAAGTTGAGAATTATGTTTTATTTGGTGGACTTTCTGAGGACTTAAGCCCAGCAGACAGCCTCTCAGATAGTTCAGAGGGACTGCTCCAAAGAGGTAAGGGAGGAGCCAGGATATATAGGAGTTTTTGCAACAAAAACCAGGCAGTCAGAACATCAAAAGATTACTGTTAATTAAAGAAAACCAGACATCTCAAGTTAATGAATTTAGTGCTTTTCTAGGTATGAGAAGATGCAAGAGTCTGGGCTCATTGAAATCATTCCTTCAATATATACCTTAACTATCTAGGGCCAGTATCCTCTTCTTTCCCATCCTGAGTCCCCTCAGGGTGCACCACTGGGGGTAACTGCAGTGGCTGAGGGCTTGACAGTGGGCAGCCCTATTTTGTCTCTATCCTGAGTTCCCTCTGGACTCTGCATAGGGGCAGCAGTAGCAGCTGCTGGCTTGATGGCCGCAGCATCCTTTGTTTGCTGATCTAGCAGGCAACTTTCTTTTTCTTTTATTCTTCTAATTAATCTTTAATTCTTCAGTTTAAAGTCAATGTGAATTTTTAAAATTTTATTGAAATATAGTTGATTTACAATGTTGTGTTTAATTTCTGCTGTACAGCAAAGTGACTCAGTTATACATACATATTCTTTTCCTTTATGGTTTATCACAGGATATTGAATATAGTTCCCTGTGCTATACAGTAGGACCTTGTTGTTTATCCATCCTATATATATATACTAGTTCAGGCAACATTTTTCCTTTACATAGTGAAGAAGCTTGCCTTGAGGGAGGCAGACACAGCAGCAGTGCAGTTGGGTCACCAGGCAAACGAACTGCAGGGTCTGTGAAGCCACATTGCTGAGGGTTTCTTTTTGATTGGCCAAAAAGAATCTGGTGTAGAGAGTTTGGACCAGCCTAATCAGAAAATGAGTGTGTCTTAAAAAAGGACACAGGACCCACAGTAGGACTGATATCTCCGACAGAATACAGAAAATGAGTTGAGGTCATGATGGAATATGCTCCTTCGCAGTGACTGGTTGAGGCTCTGGCTTCACAGCAATCCCACTGAAGTTGTCCTGGGATAATGACCAGGGCAGAAGCAAAAATATGTTTACTTTTAAAGTGTACTCTTAGTTTCTCCATTCCGGGGAGATAATCCCACCCTCTGCTCCCGGCCTCAACGCTTTCAAGTTTGTACATGGCATCTGACTATGATCACCCACTTCTTGTGAAATTATAAACAAAGCTGAGTGTGAATACCTCTGGGCTGAGATAATTAGTGCTGGTCCAGATAACTCTGTTCCTTGCTGCTACAACTGACCTCTGGACCTAAACCCTTGCCTGCTTAGACCTGTCCTAGCTTCCAGACTCTTCCCACTGTTACCAACCAGAGTTCTTGTCCTTCCCCAATCAATAGAGGGGAAGACAATTTCTTGTCTCTAGAAACCAGACAAGAAGTCTAGGAGAGGCTTTATTGGGGTCCCTGCTGCAGCAGGGGGGAGCGAGAACCAACAACAGGTTCCCTTGCTTGCTTACTCCCCGCTCCCCGAGGGGGGCGAACTTGTTCTTTATAGGGGGTGAAGGTAGGGATGTGTCCAGGGGTTGGGCCAGAGGCGTAGCTTAGGTGGTTTGCCCACCCCTTAGGTGGTGCTGTGCACAGGGGGCATGCTCAGCACCCTGCTTTTGCTCCCAACACCCTGTTTTTGCTCCAGGCTCTTCGAAAGTGGCAGTTGGGTTTTTTGGTCTCTTTGTATATATTTTGGGTCCAGAATTTGCCCCACCTGCTCATGCACGCAGTTATTTTTAGTCCCATAGAGTTTCTTTATGTTTTGTTGCTCAAGGAGAGGTGTGTCCAGGTGCAAGCACTGCAGCACTGCAGCAAATGGTCCCAGGTCCCAGCCTGTCTCACCACCACAATACGTACATGCGCTGATATTACATAAGGAAAGTCAAAGTTACACTGTATTGCTAACCACAGAGGTTTAGGAAGACAAATGACTTGAACCCTAGTTTATAGTTGTTTTACTCTTACTCCTTCTATTTGTTTATTAAGCTTTTTTTTTTAGGAAAAACCACTCCCAATTTATGGATAAACCCACAGTTAGAAAAGACAGCTTTGACACCTCTCTCCCGTTCTCAAGGCAACTATTGCTGCCTTGGAAATCATTGGGTAGGAGGGGGATGGAAAAACAAATGCTGGTGCTTAGAGGATCTGCAGCATCAGGAGTGGAGGAATGAAATCAACTGTGGAAACCCAGCAATATTTTAGAGGACTTGATTCGAGGAAAGATTCCCAAAGAGGACTAGCCTATTTGTAAGGTGACCACCCTGACCCAGTGATTTCCTATCCTAACAGGAAATTTTCCTTTTGATGTGCTTGGCTGCCTCAAGGCAAAGATTAATTTGGATTAACAAGCATCTTCTTTTAACAATGTTTATAACTCTGAACTGGTTAGAGGTCTACTAGCCATTGATACATGTGCAGGACTGAGTTCATTTCAAAGCTTCCAACGGATCCCTTGCAGATGTCAGCTACTCTGAATAAACAAGAGCCTGGGTTGAAGGCGTAGAAAGTCAAGTAAGTTTGGAAAATGGAGTGCTTGAGGGGTATGGGAGGGGAAGTGCTCAGAGCAACAAGAGAACATATAATAAGAGCAAGGAAGGGGGCACCAGAGGAAAAAAGTAGGCAGAAAAGGAATGTGCACCCGAGAGCAATAGAGAAACCACTAAGTAAAGGATGAAGTCCACCCATTGTATGGAAATGTCTGCAGTCATTTAAAAAAATGATCATTAAGCTCTATTGCAACAAGAAAAATACTCCTGTTATAATATGCAGTGAAGAAAGCAAGAGACATGAGATAGAAACTTCAGACTAACAAATATGAACTTCATCTAGGCCAATATTTTAACTAGGGTTGGCCTTGAGAGAGTTGGTCTTCTTTTCCTTCTCACATCCTGATTCCCAAGACTCAGAGCCAGAGTTCCATTACTGTCCTATTTCAACTACGTGGTGCATGTAGTCTAGCAAGTACTGGGAATATAACTACGGTTTATAGCATTGTTCCTACAGAGGAAAGCTTGAACATTCTCAACATTCAATTTTAAAATGAATGTTTATTCATAAATTGGAGACTGCCTATACCTCTTATAGCATTTTGCTAATTTATATTGTTCTTTTAATAATGACTCTCTTCTTTTCAGCAAGGCAGTGAACAAGACATCCTTGTCTTGTTCCTGATCTTACAGGAAATGCTTTCACTTTTTCACCATTGAGAATGATATTTGCTGTGGGTTTGTCATATATGGCCTTTATTATGTTGACGTAGCTTCTCTCTATGCCCACATTCTGGAGAGTTTTTATCATAAATGGGTGTTGAATTTTGTCAAAAGTGTTCTTTCCTCTGCAATTTTTTGGAAGAGTTTGAGAAGGATGGGTGTCAGCTCTTCTCTAAATGTTTGATCGAATTCACCTGTGAAGCCATCAGGTCCTGGACTTTTGTTTGTTGGAAGATTTTTAATCAGTTTCACTTTCATTACTTGTGATTGGTCTGTTTATATTTTCTATTTTTTCTTGGTTCAGTCTTGGAAGGTTATGCCTTTCCAAGAATTTGTCCATTTCTTCCAGGTTGTCCATTTTATTGGCATAGAGTTGCTTGTAGTAGTCTCTTAGGATGCTTTGTATTTCTGTGGTGTCTGTTGTAACTTCTCCTTTTTCATTTCTAATTTTATTGATTTGAGTCCTCTCCCTCTTTTTCTTGATGAGTCTGGCTAATGGTTTTTGTTTGTTTGTTTGTTTATCTTTATTTTGTTTATCTTCTCAAAGAACTAGCTTTTAGTTTTATTGATCTTTGCTATTGTTTTCTTTGTCTCTATTTCATTTATTTCTGCTCTGA
>NC_041232.1:63587977-63596330 GCF_002837175.3 Physeter macrocephalus | reverse complement strand
GTTGTGGTCAGAAAAGATGCTTGATATGAGTTCAATTTTCTTAAATTTACTGAGGCTTGATTTGTGACCCAAGATGTGATCTATCCTGGAGAACATTCCCTGTGCACTTGAGAAGAAAGTGTAATCTGCTTTTTTTGGATGGAATGTCCTACAAATATCAATTAAATCCATCTGGTCTATTGTGTCATTTAAAGCTTGTGTTTCCTTATTAATTTTCTGTGTGGATGATCTGTCCATTGGTGTAAGTGAGGTGTTAAAGTCCCCCACTGTTATTGTGTTATTGTCGATTTCCTCTTTTATAGCTAGTAGCAGTTCCCTTATGTATTGAGGTACTCCTATGTTGGGTGCATATATATTTGTAATTGTTACATCTTCTTCTTGGATTGATCCCTTGATCATTATGTAGTGTCCTTCCTTGTCTCTTGAACATTCTTTATTTTAAAGACTATTTTATCTGATATGAGTATTGCTACTCCAGCCTTCTTTTGATTTCCATTTGCATGGAATATCTTTTTCCATCCCCTCACTTCCAGTCTGTATGTGTCCCTAGGTCTGAAGTGGGTCTCTTGTAGACAGCATATATATGGGTCTTGGTTTTGTATCCATTCAACAAGCCTGTGTCTTTTGGTTGGAGTATTTAATACCTTCACATTTAAGATAATTATCCATATGTATGTTCCTATGACCATTTTCTTAATTGTTTTGGGTTTGTTTTTGTAGGTAGTTTTCATTTCAGTTATTGTATTGTTCATCTCTGTTTGTTTGTTCTGTAATTCTTCTAGGTCTTTGTTAAACATTTCTTGCATCTTCTCGATCTTTGCCTCCATTCTTTTTCCAAGGTCCTGGATCATCCTTACTACCATTATTCTGAATTCTTTTTCTGGAAGGTTGTCTATCTCCACGTCACTTATTTGTTTTTCTGGGGTTTTATCTTGTTCCTTCATCTGATACATAGCCCTCTACCTTTTCTTCTTGTCTTTCTTTCTGTGAATGTGGTTTTTGTTCCACAGACTGCAAGATTGTAGTTCTTCTTGCTTTTGCTGTCTGCCCTCTCTTTTGTGACATCTTTGCCTGGTTTTGGTGTCAGGGTGATGGTGGCCTCATAGAATGAGTTTGGGAGTGTTCCTCCCTCTGCCATGTTTTGGAAGACTTTGCGAAGAATAGGTGTTAGCTCTTCTCTAAATATTTGATAGAATTCACCTGTGAAGCAATCTGGTCCTGGGCTTTTGTTTGTTGGAAGATTTTTAATCACAGTTCCAATTTCAGTGCTTGTGATTGGTCTGTTCATATTTTCTATTTCTTCCTTGTTCGGTCTCGGAAGGTTGAGCTTTTCTAAGAATTTGTCCATTTCTTCCAGGTTGGTAAGGTTAGGTTGTTTATTTGAGATCTTTCTTGTTTCTTGAGGTAGGCTTGTATTGCTATAAACTTCCCTCTTAGAACTGCTGTTGTTGCATCCCATAGGTTTTGGGTCATCATGTTTTCATTGTCATGTGTTTTTGGGTATATTTTAATTTCTTCTTTGATTTCTTCAGTGATCTCTTTGTTATTTAGTAGCATATTGTTTAGCCTCCATGTGTTTGTATTTTTTACAGTTTTTTTTTTCCTGTAAATGATATCTAGTCTCATAGTGTTGTGGTTGGAAAAGATACTTGATACAATTTCAATTTTCATAAATTTCCTGAAACTTGATTTTTGACCCAAGATATGATCTATCCTGGAGAATGTTCCATGAACACTTGAGAAAAACGTGTATTCTGCTGTTTTTGGATGGAGTGTCCTATAAATATCAGTTATATCTATGTGGTCTAATGTGTCTTTTAAAGCTTTTGTTTCCTTATTTATTTTCATTTTGGATGATCTGTCCATTGGTGAAAGTGGGGTGTTAAAGTCCCCTACTATTATTGTGTTACTGTCAGTTTTCCCTTTTATGGCTGTTAGTATTTGCCTTATGTATTGAGGTGCTCCTATGTTGGGTGCATATATATTTATAATTGTTATATCTTCTTCTTGGTTTGATCCCTTGATCATTATGTAGTGTCCTTCCTTGTCTCTTGTAACATTCTTTATTTTAAAGTCTATTTTTATCTGATATGAGTATTGCTATTCCAGGTCTCTTTTGATTTCCATTTTCATGGAATATCTTTTTCCATCCCCTCACTTTCAGTCTATATATGTCCCTAGGTTTGAACTGAGTCTCTTGTAGATAGCATATATATGGGTCTTGTTTTTGTATCCATTCAGCCACTCTGTGTCTTTTGGTTGGAACATTTAATCCATTTACATTTAAGGTAATTATTGGTATGTATGTTCCTATTACCATTTTCTTAATTGTTTTGGGTTTGTTATTGTAGGTCTTTTCCTTCTCTTGTGTTTCCTGCCTAGAGAAGTTCCTTTAGCATTTGTTGTAAAGCTGGTTTGGTGGTGCTGAATTCTCTTAGCTTTTGCTTGTGAGTAAAGCTTTTAATTTCTCCGTCAAATCTGAATGAGATCCTTGCTAGGTAGAGTAACCTTTGTTGTAGGTTTTTCCCTTTCATCACTTTAAATATGTCTTGCCACTCCCTTCTGGCCTGCAGCGTTTCTGCTGAAAAATCAGCTGTTTCATTTATTGTGTTGTTCATCATTGTTTGTTTGCTCTTTAGTTCTTCTAGGTCCTTGTTAAATGTTTCTTATATTTTTTCCATTCAGTTTCCGAGATTTTGGATCATCTTTACTATCATTACTTTGAATTCTTTTTCAGATAGACAGTTAACCTTATGGGAATTCCCTTGTATGTTATTTGCTGCTTTTCCCTTGCTGCTGTTAATATTTTTGTTTGTATTTAATTTTTGATAGTTTGATTAACATGTGTCTTGGCACGTTTCTCCTTGGATTTATCCTGTATGGGACTCTCTGTGCTTCCTGGACATTATTGACTATTTCCTTTCCCATGTTAGGGAAGTTTTCAACTATAATCTCTTCAAATATTTTCTCCGACCCTTTCTGTTTCTCTTTTTCTTCTGGGACCCTATAATTCGAATGTGGTGCATTTAATATTGTCTCAGAGGTCTCTGAGACCGTCTTGTTTAACTTACTGTGTTTGGGGTCTCCATTTTGCAGGCTGCAGGTTCATAGTTATTGTTATTTTTGGTGTCTGCCCCCACTGGGTGAGTTTGGTTCAGTGGCTTGTGTAGGCTTCCTGGTGGAGGGGACTGGTGCCTGTGTTCTGGTGGGTGGGCTGGATCTTGTCCTTCTGGTGGGTAGGACTGCATACAGTGGTGTGTTTTGGACTGTCTGTGAACCTAGCATGACTTTAGGCAGCTTCTCTGCTGATGGGTGGGGTTGTGTTCCTATCTTGCTAGTTGTTTGGCATGGGGTGTCCAGCACTGGAGCTTGCTGGCCGTTGGGTGGAGCTGGGTCTTAGTGTTGATTCAAAGATTTCTGAGAGAGCTCTTGCTAATTGATATTATGTGGGGCCAGGAGGTTTCTGGTGGTCCAGTGTCCTGGACTTGGCCCTCCCACCTCGGAGACTCAGGTCCAACACCCAGCTGGAGCACCAAGACCCTGCCATCCACGTGGCTCAGAAGAAAAGGAAGAGAGAGAGAGAGAAAAAAAAAGGAACAGACAGAACCCTAGGACAAATGGTAAAAGCAAACCTATACAGACAAAATCACACAAAGAAGCATACACATACACACTCACAAAAAAGAGAAAAAGAAAAAATATATATATATATGTATATAAAGGAAGAGAGCAACCAAACCAATAAATCCACCAATGATAATAAGCACTAGATACTAAACTAAGATAAACATAAAACCAGAAACGAATTAGACACAGAAAGCAAACCCCAAGTCTACAGTTGCTCCCAAAGTCCACCGCCTCAAATTTGGGAACATTTGTTGTCTTTTCAGGTATTCCACAGATGCAGTGTTCATCAAGTTGATTGTGGGAATTTAATCCGCTGCTCCTGAGGCTGCTGGGAGATATTTCCCTTTCTCTTCTTTGTTCACACAGCTCCTGGGGTTCAGCTTTGGTTTTGGCCTCGCCTCTGCATGTAGGCCACCCTCAGGTGTCTGTTCGCCACCAGACAGGAGGGGGTTAAAGCAGCAGCTGATTAGGGCTCTGTTGCTCTCTCAGGCTGGGGAGAGTGAGGGGTACGGTGATCATAATTGGAATGAGGGGCGTGCCTGCGGTGGCAGAGGCTGGCATGACATTGCAACAGCCAGAGGCATGCCATGTGTTCTCCCAGGGAACTTGTCCCTGGATCATGGGACCCTGCCAGTGGCGTGCTGCACAGGCTCCTGGGAGGTGTGGATAGTGACCTGTGCTTTTACACAGGATTCTTGGTGGCAGTGGCAGCAGCGTTAGCAGTTCATGCCCATGGCTGATAGCCATGGCTTGCGCCCATCTCTGGAGCTCACTTAGGCAGTGCTCTGCCTTCTGTGGGCACACTGGGAAGGAATCCCCTCTCTTTGCTCACTGTGAAACAAAGGTCTCTTGCCTCTTCGGCAGGTCCCGACTTTTTCCCGGACTCCCTCCTGGCCAGCTGTGGCGCGCTAGCCCCCTTCAGGCTGTCTTCATGCTTCCAACCCCAGTCCTCTCCCTGGGGTCTGACCTCCGAAGCCCGAGCCTCAGCTCCCAACCCCCACCCACCCCAGTGGGTGAGCAGACAATCGTCTCAGGCTGGTGGGTGCTGGTCGGCACTGATCCTTTGAACGGGAATCTCTCTGCTTTGCCCTCTGCACCACTGTTGCTGCACTCTCCCTGTTTTGTTTTGGGTTTTTTTACTGTGTATTTTTAATAATCACAACAACCCTGCAAGGTATTGTCTCTGTTTCTCGGATGAGTAAATAGAGGTTCAGAAAAATTGTATTTAGCCTAAAGTTCAAATAATACTGAGTGACATACCAGGACTTCTGACTCCAAATTAATTGCTCTTTTCCCAATCCCCCTCCTGTCTGTTTAAGCAGCAGGTTTCTCGTACCTCATATTATTCATTCATTTAAATATCTATTGAACACCTAATATGTTCCAGACACTATTCTAGGTTCTAAGACTGCAATAGAAAACAAGCCAGATAAAAATCTCAGCCCTCTTAGAACTAAAATGGCTAAAGGCCCAGGGTAGCACTGAAAACAGAGGTGAAAACAGAGAAAAGTACATTTGGTAATAGTGGCTGTTCCAGTACCTACGTGGCATCCATCCTTCCAAGGAGTTCAGTGTTTCAGTTTGTTCATATAGTCAAAGGAGGCCCCATGGAAGCACCTTGACTCTAATTTGTAGAGGGGGCACCACTGAAGCCCCAAGTCAGATAAGACACAGTGGAGGCACCCAGACTATACTTCTACCTTTCGGCAATTTCAAAACGTTCCTTTAGTCGGCCAGAAAGAAGGCTTCAGCCCTTTCCTCTGTCACCTGAATTAGGTTAAGAATATATTTCTTACTCTCTAACCCAGTCCCCCCACCATGTCCATGATTAAGCCTGGTATTTCAGAATGTCTTGGGTGGAGGTGAAGAACAGCCCCTTCCCACCATCATGAAGGCCCCTTGCAGAGAGTTTTCTTCTCATTTTAAAACGTTTTAACATTTAAGACTAGAAATAAAGTCAAATGTGTGTACTTCATCAAACTTCATAGTGATAGATCAGTTTAAATTTATAAAAGTTGACTACAAGATGGAATGATTTAAAGGACAACTTAAAGGGGATAAAAATGAATTCCTGGGACTTCCCTGGTGGTCCAGTGGTTAAGAATCTGCCTTCCAATGCAGGGGATGTGGATTCAATCCCTGATCAGGGAACTAAGATCCCATGTGCCTCGGGGCAACTAAGCCCACGCACCACAGCTGGAGAGAGAAGCCCGGGCGACGCAAGGAAAAGCCCGCATGCCACAACTAATACCAGACACAGCCAAATAAATATTTAATTGCATTTTCAGCTGGGCCCCTGGGCACCCTGAAGAAAGACAGTATTTTTCAGCTTCTGGTGTGATCATCTGACTGATTTCTGGCCATATAATGTGGGCAACTCCTCATTGATGCTGTTAAAAGGGAACATTTCCCCCCCCTCTTTCCACCCTCCCACGGGATAGAAGTGGACCTAATGGGGGACATTTTGGACTGCTGGGGTGAGGGGAACATCCTATGAATGACAGAGCAAAAAACTAAGAGCCTTGGGCTTCCCTGGTGGCGCAGTGGTTGCGCGTCCGCCTGCCGATGCAGGGGAACCGGGTTCGCGCCCCGGTCCGGGAAGATCCCACATGCCGCGGAGCGGCCGGGCCCGTGAGCCATGGCCGCTGAGCCTGCGCGTCCGGAGCCTGTGCTCCGCAACGGGAGATGCCACAGCAGAGGGAGGCCCGCATACCACAAAAAAAAAAAAAAACAAAACTAAGAGCCTGGCTTTATGGAACAGAACCTCAATACCAGCTGAGACTTTAACACAATAGAGAATTCATCTTCTATCTGGTTTAAGTCACTGTTCTCTAGATCCCATGGGACCAAACCTATATCCTCACCAACGTTCCCCAATACCCAGCCCTCCTGTCCTCCCAAACATCCACCTTCAGGACTTTCTACTGCAATTCGAATAATTTCTCCTCTTGTTCTTCAGTGAAAGGAGTTGTTGTCTGCTTCCTACCAACAATTAGTATCAAATAGAGAATAGATCCTATATTAAAGTAACTTTTTGTCAAAACCTAGGCTTAGTCAGGATAATTCTTTCAAATTTCAAGAACTGAGTTGCTAGACCATGAAGAATTTTGTAGATTTTTATTATTTTACTATTAAAATTTTTAATCTTGAAATCGGTTAATCAGAAAGTAAAAACTAACCATATATTTATTTTTATACATTATATACACTTGAGAAATAAATAGTATTCTAAGCACTTAAAAAAGCATCATTATATACAAATAAGGCTTCAAGCCAAATGTATAAATACAGGACCCACTGAGGATTCGATTCCCAAGGCTTCCATTACAAAAGCAGAAGTAACCAGGATGCACAGTCAATAATACAAGCTCTACTTTGGCTAGAATGCAATCACAGAAGCAACAGAAAAGGCACACAATTGGATTGAGAAAATCCCTTGAATTAAGGTATTTGACTGGTTATGTCTTCAGAGGTTTGGCACAGAACAATGACACAACTTTGGCACAATAGAGATTAAAACAACGTCCTTTAAAAACCTAAGTACAGAGAAAATCGCTCTCCCCCTTTCCCACCTGACATCACGTCTCCTTCCAAATCAATCTCATCCATAAAAATCCCAACCCTTGGCCCAGTTGTTCTCCCAGTTATATATTAATAAAAGAGTTTTGGGTTTCATGGATGGCTCTGAAAAAAATTCCTTGTTTGTTACATCTGGGGCATATTGGTGGGAAATGGCTATACGAGTCCTGATGAAGTTGCAGAGATGAGCATACCATGGGCATTGCCTCCAGGAAGTCTAGGTCCTCACCTGGCTCCTCCACGAACTTGGTATATAATTCTAGGCCTGTGCTGAACCTCGCTAAACTTCGGTTTTGTAAAGGAAGCCAATGATGTGTGCTTTAGAGAAGGAGTTGGGGAGCAGGACCGAATAAAATGTAACCAGTCCACATTACCAGTTACCCATTGAACCCCAAGAGCGAAGGCCTCCACACCTCCCCAGATCTACTCTCCCCCCTCACGGTGAACAAGGTCCCAGGTCTGCCATCCTGACACGAGTCAGCTCCCAGCAGCAAGACTCCCTCACTATGACTCAAGTCAGGTCAGGCAGCTGACAGCCTTCCACGCAGAGTCACTCAGAGCCTGTGTTCCTTGTTGGGTGAAGCACAGGCTCACCCGGTCACTGAGAAACCAGCCCGGTGTGCATAGCGGCCAGGGCATTGGCCGTTTGCACACAGATCTGGAGTTAGAGCTATCCTAAAACAGCAGCGGGAACAGCAGGAACAGCAGCATGTGGTCTCTGGAGAAAAGTCCCAGCCACCATGGGAGGCGCGGTGCTGGGCCCAGCAAGTGGGCTCCTCCCATTGCTCCAGGGTCAAGCCAAGAAGGGTCTTTCCATCAGGTGGGTCCTCAGCAGTAACGTTCCTCCATGTGCTTGGAAATCAGGGAGTGGGGGGCCTTGCAGGCACCTTCAAGGATGCTCCAGGGTTGGACTGAAAGGAACCACGTGGGAGTGGTGTTCATTAGCTGGCTTTGCAAACATGCAACTCAGTTTACCACAAGACCAAGCTTTCTTCCATACCTATCAGCTTCTTTTTTTTTTTTTTTTTTTTAGTATGCGGGGCTCTCACCGCTGTGGCCTCTCCCATTGCGGAGCACAGGCTCCAGACGCGCAGGCCCAGCGGCCATGGCTAACGGGCCCAGCCGCTCCGCGGCATGTGGGATCCCT
>NC_041232.1:63587103-63587928 GCF_002837175.3 Physeter macrocephalus | reverse complement strand
GGACGCGCAGGCTCAGCGGCCATGGCTCACGGGCCCAGCCGCTCCACGGCATGTGGGATCTTCCCGGACCGGGGCACGAACCCGTGTCCCCTGCATCGGCAGGCGGACTCGCAACCACTGCGCCACCAGGGAAGCCCTATCAGCCTCTTTAATTTGCTTCCCTTTCAGAACAAATGGAGAAAGTCCTGAATGCTCCTTCCTCCCCCTACCCCAACAAGTCACAGATTCACTTTGAGAAACACCACACCGGAGCCTGCTCTGGGTTCCTAGTTCCATACACCTCAGTGTTGACATCTGCATATTTAGCAGAATACTCACCCACAACACGCACATGTGCACACAAGCACACACACACATACACACAAATACAACTTCGGGGAGAACTATAAAGTGCTCCTTTGCTTTGATCTAGAAACACAAGAGAGCTGGCAGTATGGCAGGAAGGGGGCAAGGCAAAGTCAAGACATCTTGATTCTAGTCTCAGCTACACTAACGCACTATTGAGCCTCTTGGAACCTCAGTCTCCTTCTCTGTGAACAGGTGAACGGTCTCCACGGCAGGAGAGAGAGTACTGAAGGTGTAATACATGTCCAGGGCTTCACCACTTCCTGGTGTTAATTTATTACTCGGGCTCCTATTGTTTTCTGTTCCTTTGAGGGCAAAGGAAAGAACCTGTTTTCTCAAAGAGATATTCTGAGGCGAGGTATAACGTTCTCAACTGTTACGAAGTTCTGGAGCGGAAAAGAAATATATAAGAATAACAATAGGGCTTCCCTGGTGGCGCAGTGGTTGAGGGTCCGCCTGCCGATGCAGGGGACGCGGGTT
>NC_041232.1:63572761-63586944 GCF_002837175.3 Physeter macrocephalus | reverse complement strand
GCGAGAAAAAAAAATAACGCAAAAAAAAAAAAAAAAAAAAAAAAAAAAAAAAAAAAGAGTAACAGTAAGAATAGCAATACTTCCTGGGTGTGTCCAATTTACATGGCTGCTCTGAGGATCAATGAAGTTAATACATGTGGAAGCACTTGGAAAGGTATAAATTTGAATACAAACATAAAGAATTAAAATGATTGCTATAGCAGAAAAGCATATCCACACTAGACTGAGTCACTTAATTAGATGGGCAGTGTTCAGAATCCCGCAAGTCCTGTGATCACCGAGCTTGTGGTCACGTTGACGCTCCTGAACAGGAGACAGAGCAGCCAGGATGTAGCCCGGCCCTCCGGGTTGGCAGACAGTTAATCACAGGGGATCCCAGCACGGGCGCGGCTGCTTGATAATTGATACCCAGATTGAGGAGAGGTGATTTATCTGAGCAAGTGGGACCTCCAGGCTCGAGAAAGAGCACAGGCTTTAGAGTAAACCAATCTGCTTCAGATCCTTTCTCTGCCGTCACCAAGTGGGGGACCTGGAAAGGGTGACCAAACCTCCCCGAGTCTCAGGTTCCCCAACTGTTCGCAGGGTTACGGCACCAGCATCATGAGCTTGATGATCAAAGTAAGTGAGATGATATATGGAAGGCACGAACACAGGGTGGGCACACGCTACGTGCTCGGTGTAAGGCAGCAGCATTATTATCGAGTACTTCTGATGGAACCAGGGGTAGGGGCTGGTGGGGGCCATCTCCCTCCTCAGCAGGCATTTAGACTCAGAGGGTGTATGACAGAGTCCCCTTTGGGATGCACCCACTGCCTCATACCACGAGATCATCCTTCCTCAATTCTGAGATAATGAGACTTGCACGGGGCAAGGAGGACGCTGAAGCAAGGGCACATGAGCATTCCTGCTTCTCAAAAAGGGGGAGAGTTGCCCACTAATATCCACTCACGCCAACCTGGGTTCCAGAAAACCTTAAAGGGGGGCTATGCCTTGTGCTTCTCCCTTACCTCCCCCCCAACTCCCCACTCCAACCTGGTGCCCAGAAGGAAGCTGGGAGCCCTGGAACTTCCCACGGCCCCAGTCACTACAGAGAAGTTCTACCTAAGATGAGGACATGGCTATCAAGCTTGGGGACTTAGTCCCTGAAAGACCTCATTCCAGCAGGACCACAGCTGTGACACCTACAGGATGAAGCAGAGCAAGAGGCAAAGGGACATTCACACCATGCAACATCCTATCACGCTGATTTGTCTATCTCCTTCCAGCAGAAGGTCATCTTCATGAAGGAAGGGACTTTTATCTGTTTTTGTTGACTTCTATGTCCCAAGTGCCAGACGCATGTCCAGCCTACACTAGGGGACCCATCAACATGCATTGCATGAACCTCTGAGAATGTCCTGCTTACCTGGTTTCATTTTTCATTCTCCAGCCATCCCGACACTTGTGAAACCAGAGCTCTTGGCCAGGGGATATGCGGGTGTTCTCAAGATCTTCTGCACAGAAAGTCAATCTAGGAGGAAAAAGAAACCACCGATGTAGCCAAAACTCTAGGGGTAGGTACCTGGCTGTGCTTCAGCCATATGGTGCTTTCTGGGCCTGAGGCAGATGGAATAAGGAGAAAAGAGAAGTTTTTATCATGTCACCCCTGACTCAAGACCCTTCAGAACTCCCCACTGCTGCTACAAGCACACTAAAAGGGTCTCACTTTGATGGCTCCCATGATTCAGCTCATGCAGACTTTAATCACACCCCTTCCACTTTCTTCCTTCTGTCTATCCAAAAGCCTGCCTGCATACCAAGGCATATCCTCTCTGAAGCCTCCCTGATTGCCCGAGACCTTATTAATCTAACCCTCCATTGACATCCCCCAATTTAATAAATAGGCACATCCTTATATAAATGTTGCTTTTGTTATTGTCATTACTTCTTATGGCATGGAGATAATAATGAAAGCTTTAGCTCATTTTAACACATTATAACCTGCCTTGCATAGCTTGTGGATTCTTGCATCCATGGTGGACTATAAACTCCTTGAACGGAGGAACTCCAGGTCCCTCCAGCATGGTGTCCAGAAATACCCATTGACAAGCGTAACTGGAACTCAGCTGTGAGTTAACATCAAAGACTCAAGAAGTAGACAACCAAGATCACAGGAAGAATCAGTGGTCTAATAACCATTTCAACTGTGACTTACAGCCCAACCATGTGAACTGCCCCAGCTTCCAGCGGTGTGTGGACCGCATGACCTCATGACCAGTAGACGTGTGGGACACCTGACCGTGATGCTTACCAGCAGGACAAAAGCCACATCCCGAACAGCTTTCAGAACCTTCGCCAGGAAGCCCAAACAGCCCATAAACACCCACAACACCCACAATCAGGAAATACAAATGAAAACAACAGTCGGGGATCAATTCACACTCAATGGAATAGCAAGAATGTCCACCAAAGGTAGGTGAGGAGGAAGGGAAAAGGAAGCTCTTACTCTGTGGATAGGATTAAAAATTGGTCCAACCACTTTGGAGAGGGATTTAATAATATCCAGTCCAGTTGGAGAATACATATACTATAACCCAGTGACTCAATATGCCCCAAAGAAGCCCTCACACACGTACACAAGGAAAATGTCCCAGGATGTTCATCTCAGCACTATTTGTAACTGCAAAAAAGTAGCAACAACTTAAATATTCAGCAGAACAGTGGTGAAACTATTGTTTGTGCAATGGCAGTTTACATACAGGAGTTGAATGTGAATAGACCAGATCTGTATGCATTGGATAAATCTCATAAACTATGTTGAATGGAGAAAAGCAACTTTTAAAGGAATATGTCCACTCATGTAAACTTCAGAAGCAACCAAAACTATTCTATAGGTTGTTTATGGATACAAACAGCAGTAGTGAAAGTATAAAAATCATGAAGAGGAAAACACACTAACATTCGTTAATGTTGGAAGATCAGTACGTTTGGTTTGAAAGGGGAGGAGTCGGACAGGGGAGGGGTACAAAGGGGCTTCAGCTTTATCTGGAATGTTTTACTGTTTAAAATCTTATATCTGAAACCAATATGAAAAGGGTTTACTTTTATTAAGTCTCAGTGGTTTATTAAATTTGAAATATTTTATCAAAATGATCATCTTTCTGCTACCACACATCTTTCTGGTACAGGCTGCACTTATAAGCACCAAGAGAAGGAAAAAGACACGCAGTTATCTAGACCACAGACTTCATACTAACAGCTCCCCTCATCTGGCACCCACCCCTGCCACATACACACCAGTGCACAGGTCTTTAGACCAGAATCACTCAGACAAGCAACCTAAGCCTCCACCCCCTGCATGGCCAAGCTGCACCATAGGTGGTGGATAGAAACGGGACGCATGAAGAGCTATAATGGAGAAAATGCCAGAAGAGATAGAAAGAGGGTGGAGGCTTCTTCCCACCTTCCCAAGGCTGGCAGTGACCTCCCAGAGGTCTGCTGAAGGATTTGGCCAAGGAAACCCTCCTCTCTTGACAAAGGTCTTCCGGGCTTCCTGGCTCCCACTTAGAAGCTGCTCCGAGAGTCAAGGCGCGTTTTAGTGGCTGATTTAGGGGTGGATTTTTCGTGTTAGGCTCGGTTAACAGACGTGGGGAAACTGCCAGCTGGCATGGCACAGAGGAATCTCTGTTACTTGACGTTAGCGCCCCACCCATGTCCTTGAGTCAGAGCCTCCCAAGGAGAGGTATAATGCTCTGAAAATTGGATGCAAGGGAAACCAGGACTCCCACAGACCTCATCCATGCAGGATCCCTAAACTGGATAGTCTGGTTTGCTCTGGACAGGAGCAAGCAAAGGCTTTTGGTTGCATGGACCCCAGAGCAAACAAATTAACAAGGCAGCACTCCTAAAGAGCCCTGTCCAGGAGAAACCCTCTTCCTCCCGGCCAGCACAGGGCTTGGCAAATGGAACAAGGGCTGGATTCCAGCCCCCGCTTGCCCACCCCTCTCAGCCCAGGGCCTGCGATCAGGGTACAAGCTGCACAACCGTTGACAGAGGCCTTGATCTGGAATTCAGTTTTCCTCGCAAAGGGTTTGCGGTTTTGCCCATGTACTCTGGATACGGAAAGACGGAAGGTGTACGCTTAGCAAAGGAAAGGACGCTGCAGAGACACACGCCTCTGCTGACCATAGACACAGAACAGGGAAAGGGTCGTGAGGCACTTACTTCCTCTGGGTTTCCCCGGACTTGACCCGGATGCGCCTGATATTCAGCTCTTGCTCGGACCTGCGGGGCTGAGACAGGTAGCTGCGAAGCTCTTTCCACAGGTTGTACCAGGACTGAGAAGTCCTCTCCCAGGTGAGTTTGATCTTCAGGAGGTCTCCCAAGTCCTCCTCGGTGTAGACCAGGAAGGTGTTGGTGGCATTCAGCCCGATCTGCTCCACTCTGCAAGGGGAGAGGGAAGCTGGTCTCAGTGCCCCCGCCACCTGGAAAACTGCAGCACCGTGGGGGTTGACGCAGTGGCAGCACCTGCCCCACTCGGATTGGAGAGAAATGCACAAGAGGTCCCCCCTACGTCCTCCACGTCCCACCAACAGGACCGGGATGAAAACTCAGCTGTGCTCCACACGGGCAGAGAGATAATGTTGCCCACGGCACCCCAAACCATTCCTGAGCATCTCCCCATTCATGCTACTTCCTGGGGGGACAAGACCAGGAAAGAACAGAAATGAGAAAGCGCAAAGTCACATCCCCACTCAACAGTGCCTCTTCTTCTCAGCCCACAGGCGTCCATCTCCCTCGGAACTCTCAGCCCCTCCTGCCTGTCCCTCTCACATGGCACTTGGGGGAGCCTGTCTCACCCCATCTGTGAGCATGAGTGTATACGTACAAGCCTGTTCCTCCCCCAAGACCCCCAGCCCTGAGAGCGAGTATTCTGATGACGTTACTTTGCAAGCCCAGCATTACTCAGCGTGGCGCTTTGCACCTTACAAGTGCTCGACGTATACAGGTCACTGTGTGCCCCTCCCACAGATAATTAGAAACACGCCAGGGAGGACGTTTATCAAGTTCCAAATTTCCTAAAGCCTCAGGAATCAGGCATTCTCTGAAACGAAACAGCAGCTTCTGCCCAGCTGATCCAGCAGATTCTCACGCTGCTGATTCATCCCAGGAGCTGCCCTCCCAGAAACGTTCTGAGTCAAGGGCTAGGTGGAGAGTGTGAAGCAGGAGAGGAACCACACACCTCCTCCCTGGCACGCAGGCTAGCTCCCCTGCACCTGTTCACGTGGCACACAGAGAGCTCCTGCGCTCTCTCTCCTTTTCAGACCAACTCGTTCTCTGTCCTGAACTCAGCAAAGGAAACCCGTGACTTACATTTCCAAAGGCAGAGTCTGGGAGTCTGCATTGGTGCCATAAAGGGTGACATAAAAGGTGGGCTCGATTTCTCCCATGTTCTTGTAGCTGAAGACATGGATTTTCATCTGATAATGGTAAACTGCAGAGACAGCAGAACAAAGACATTTGTGAGCCTTGCTTGTCATCTTAGGGCACCCTGACTCAGACTGAGTCACCCAGCACAGTGAGTTTTTAGGGACTCTCATCCTTTTGGTCCAGCCCAGCCTCTAGCCTCCCTTTGATCTCATTCTGTCCAATGGCCTAAGCGGTCACTGCAGTATAGAAGAAGGAGCCCTGAACTTGGGGTTTGGGGGACCCTTGGAGGTTGCTGACCTAGATACTTTCTAGCCGTGTGACCTTGAATTAAGGACCAAGGTATTAACTTCGTGAGCCTCAACTTCCACCCACAATACCCACAAAACCTTACGGTTTTATACCAGGCTATATAAATGCGAGATATCCTTTTGATCCCCTGTTAGTCCTATCACAGACTATTTTGATGATCAAATGAGGAAACAGATATGAAACAGCTTTGAAAAGCTAAATGCAAGATAGAAAGTTAAGATAGCGATCTTGGGATCATAGAGTGACGATTCACATCACAGAAGGGGTCCCCAGCATTTATTTTTAAAGGTTTACTTTCCCAGGCATACACAACTTAATGTGATTTGCAGTTATTTGATTTAACTGCAGGAATGTGCCCGTCTACCATGTGGTATTTAGAAGGAGGAAAAAGGTCCTTCCCCAGGGCAATGCAGGTTTGGATGAAGGTTACCTCTGAAAGGCATGCCTGCCCGGGTTTTTAGGTACATTTTGCTGTTCCTCTTGTTCCTCATTTTCTTGGCATTGTAGCCAATGCTACTACAACGGTTCTTCCGGCAACTGAGGCAGATCCCCTTTTTGAAGCGGTTGGAGTCCGTGCACTGGAATGCGAAGCTCGGCTTGTCCTGATTCACCAGGGAGTCGACAAAGAGGTGTACTGCCCGCTCGTGCTCGCACCTCACCACCTCTGCAATTGCTGGGGGAGAGGGAGACGGAGACCATCAGGATGAGCTGCTTCTCGGCGATCCGCCCACTCCATCAGTAAGTACTGTACGCTTCACCAGAAATAACTGCTTCTCATGTCGCTGTTGGTATGCTTGTTTGTGTCATTCTTAACGCATGCCCAGTGATATGCTGCCCTTAGAACTGAAAGCCAGTCCTGCCACCGAACTGCTTGCCCTCTGGGTGAGAAGACAGCACTGATACACATGAAGCAATAAAGAGCAAGAGAGTGCATAGGACAGGCACCGAACAGGGTGATGGAGACCAGTTGTGCAGTAAGAGTCACTAAGTCCCGATAGAGTCGTGCGGTCACAACATGCTGGAAATGGATCAGATGCTAAACATCACCTAGTCCGGGGCTCAGCAAACTGCACCTTGCCGGCTGGTCCCATTTTAGTAAAGTTTTATTGGAACATAGCCACACGCATTCATTTACCTATTGTCTCTGGCTGCCTCCATGCTACGGTAGCAGAGTGGAGTTGTTGAAACAGAGACCGTATGGCTTGCAAAGCCGGAAATATTTACTAGCTGACTCTTTAAGAAAATGTTTGCCGGGCCTCCCTGGTGGCGCAGTGGTTGAGAATCCGCCTGCAAATGCAGGGGACACGGGTTCGAGGTGTCCGGGAAGATCCCACATGCCACGGAGCAACAGAGCCCGTGTGCCACAACTACTGAGCCTGCGCTCTAGAGCCAGCACGCCACAACTACCAAGCCTGCGTGCTGCAACTAGAGAAAGTTCACAAGAGCAGCAACGAAGACCCAAAGCAGCCAAAAATAAATAAACTAAATAGATTTATAACCGCCCACTCCATCAGTAAGTACTGTACGCTTCACCAGAAATAACTGCTTCTCATGTCGCTGTTGGTATGCTTGTTTGTGTCATTCTTAACGCATGCCCAGTGATATGCTGCCCTTAGAACTGAAAGCCAGTCCTGCCACCGAACTGCTTGCCCTCTGGGTGAGAAGACAGCACTGATACACATGAAGCAATAAAGAGCAAGAGAGTGCATAGGACAGGCACCGAACAGGGTGATGGAGACCAGTTGTGCAGTAAGAGTCACTAAGTCCCGATAGAGTCGTGCGGTCACAACATGCTGGAAATGGATCAGATGCTAAACATCACCTAGTCCGGGGCTCAGCAAACTGCACCTTGCCGGCTGGTCCCATTTTAGTAAAGTTTTATTGGAACATAGCCACACGCATTCATTTACCTATTGTCTCTGGCTGCCTCCATGCTACGGTAGCAGAGTGGAGTTGTTGAAACAGAGACCGTATGGCTTGCAAAGCCGGAAATATTTACTAGCTGACTCTTTAAGAAAATGTTTGCCGGGCCTCCCTGGTGGCGCAGTGGTTGAGAATCCGCCTGCAAATGCAGGGGACACGGGTTCGAGGTGTCCGGGAAGATCCCACATGCCACGGAGCAACAGAGCCCGTGTGCCACAACTACTGAGCCTGCGCTCTAGAGCCAGCACGCCACAACTACCAAGCCTGCGTGCTGCAACTAGAGAAAGTTCACAAGAGCAGCAACGAAGACCCAAAGCAGCCAAAAATAAATAAACTAAATAGATTTATAAAAAAAAAAAAAAAAAAAACTTAAAAAGAAAAAGGAAAGAAAATGTTTGCCAACCTCATTCTAGTCCAATACTTTCAGTTGTAGATTATGGGCCCAAATGCCCTTAGAGGTGAAGTCATTTGCTTAGGGTCACAGAGTCAGTTGGTTGCAAAGTTAGGAGTATAATTTGGATTTCTGCGACCCGCAGTAATCGTTATTTCTTGTAACCAGAGGCTAAAGCCAATAGTTCCAGTAAATCCTTGGACCTTAAGAAAAATTTGGCAAAGCTCCCCTTCCCCTTCCTCATTAACATCACCAGCCTTAAGAAATGTCATCATCTGATCCCCCTGAGGCAGGGCTGAACTCCCCTTGCATGAACCCCCAAGCCCCGCAGGGGCTCCTTGGATGTTATCACCTTGGGAGAGGGCAACTTAAGACTGAGTGACAGAGTGGACATCCCAAGAGCAGAGCATCACAGTGGAGAGAGCCAACTGGGGCCAAGACTTAGAAATGCTGCCAGGATGCAAGGCGGTGAGCAAATGAGAAACCAAGCACATCAGTTTCAGCAGCAAACTCACTTCAGCCCAAGACTGCTGGGAATAGGCTTAGGCATTCAGGAAGACAGATTGTAAGTGAATGGAGGAAGAATCTTGATTTTACTTCTTTAAAATGTTACAAAAAATTAAATTATAGTACATCCATGCTAAAGAATATTATACAGCCTTTTAAAAGAGTAAGGTAAGTAGATATATGTACTCTGATGTCTGAGAATGCCCATAATGTATATTAGGACTGAAAAAGCAAAGTTGCAGAACAATGTGATTTTGAAAAATATCACACAGACACACACAAAAATAAATTTGCAAAGCAATAAGAGTGGAAGGATACACACAACATGTTCATATTGGCTACATCTGGAGAGTGAAAGTAGGAGTAGGTGTGGGAGATGAGGGGGTATTTTTACTTCTTGCTTTAGGCAATTTTATAATGCTTGATTATTTTCCCAACAAATATGTATTCCTTTTGTTATGAAAAGAAATTAATCAATAATAACTGTGACCTCAAAGCACAAGAAAGCAGAGCAGAGACCACGGGAAGGCTGTTAATAGGCTTGCAGGATGATGAACTGTGGAATAAATAGTGTTGAAGGGCCACTGGGGGGTGTAGTGGGAATAACGAAACGGATGCTGTTGGGAGCGCTAACAGCTCTGGCTGATTTAGGAGGAGATGCTATAATTGAGTCAAAACAGAAAATAAGGAACTCACTTCCATATGCAATTGACCCCAAGACATCGTTGAGTCCACAGCCCGGCTGGAAGTCACCTCCGTTGGGGTAGATGTCAATGTGACCCACGGGCATCTGAATCCCGATGCTCAAGCCAAAGGAGCGCGTGTAGGTGTGCAGGACATCCACGAAGTCTGCATCGTCAGGGGACAGCCTCTTGTGGATGTCAACCCCTTCAAACATAGGCCCAGCAGGATCCAAACCTACAGCAGAAGGGGGAGCCAAGACCAGTTGTGTCAGGTGCGCTAAGGCAGTGAGTCCTGATGGATAGCTAAGTCGGCGAGTGTAAAATGAAGATATCCCCACCCTGGGAATCCTAAAGGGTGTGGTGCCTGCTGCAGAGGAACGTATGCTTTCTTCTGAAGCCTTCACCTGTCCTGACAACTCAGCTGACTCAGTAAACTGGCCACGAGGTTCAACTGACACGTGGATCTGAGGAACCGTGCACTGTCAGAACTGAAGCGGTTCTAGAGGCTTCCCTGGTGGCACAGTGGTTAAGAATCCGCCTGCGAGTGCCAGGAACACAGGTTCGATCCCTGGGCTGAGAAGATCCCACATGCCACGGAGCAACAAAGCCCGTGTGCCACAACTACTGAGCCTGTGCTCTAGAGCCTGCGTGCCACAACTACTGAGCCCATGCCCCGCAACTACTGAAGCCCACGCGCCTAGAGCCCGTGCTCCGAAACAAGAGAAGCCACCGCAAAGAGAAGCCTGCGCACCACAACGAAGAGTAGCCCCCGCTCACAAAACTAGAGAAATCCTGCGCGCAGCAACCAAGACCTAATGCAGCCAAAAATAAATTAATTAATTAAAAAGAAAAAAAGGAAGAACTGAAGCAGTTCTAGAAAGAACTTGGGCTGGCTGAAACTAAGCCATTCATTCCATTTATTCTGCTACTGGGAGCCTTCCACAGTCTTAATTTTAGCAGAATTTTGACAGAATAACTAAGCTACCTACATCTTCAAGAGGGAAGACTCAGTCTCCCCAAACTGAGCTATTTGTATTTGAACTTACACTTCCCCTTCCTTTAGTTATGAATCAGGCCCAGGAGTGGAATGGCAAGAGGGGGGTACACCAGGCACACTGAGCAGCCGTATCTCAGGCCTCCGGAATGCCTCTCTTTTGCAGCCACAAGGAGAAAACCTTTTCTCTGCAAACTTTCTGAATCAAACAAACAAACAGCACTGCAGAGAGCACTGGTTCTCACATTTGAAACGGCACAAATATCTCTGGGGAGCTCCTTACAAATTTGGATTCCACCGTGTAGCTATGAAAAACTCTGGGAGGACGCACAAACCCCAGGTCACCTGTGTGTCGGGGGAGAAGGCAGAGAAGGCAACTGCAAAGATAGTGGCAGCAACAGAAACACTTTCACCATCTTGTATAATAGTTTGGGAGCCACATGAGTGTAAAACCATTCAAAATAGAATTTGAAAAGCAAAAAATGCAGATTCCCTGACCCCCAAGAGATTCTGATTGGTAGGTCTGGTGTAGAGCCCGGAAATAGAGGTTTATTCCCCAGCTGATCCTAAAAATAAGTGGTCTGTGGACCAGATTTTGGAGAAACTTCTCCATGCTTCAGTAGCATTTCGAAAATGAAATCTGAATGTCTTGGTTCATACAGTTCTTGTGCAATATTAAGAAGTAAGGGCTTGTCAAGGTAATACTAGCTACTATTACCAAGCTTAAGTAATTATGGGAGCTGGGTTCATCCCAACCTAGAGCCCTACAGACACAGAGAGAGGACCTGGAGAAAGTTAAGAAAAGATTATGTGCAGCAGAGGAAGGGGGTTTGTTTAGTCTAAAAGAGTGGTTCTCAACTAGGAAGGATTTTGCTCCCAAGGGGACACTTGGCAACGTCTGGAGGCATTTTTGGTAGTCACAACTGGGGAAGAGGGAGAAAAGAAGCTGCTAGCATCTAGGGAGTAGAGGCCAGGGATGCTGATAAACATCCTGCAATGCACAGGTCAGCTCCCACACAAGCATTATCTGGCCCCAAATATGAATAGCTGCTGAGGTTGAGAAACCTGGATCTAGAAACACCAAGGTAGGGAGGAGGTATGACCAAGAACAGAGCTGTGAAAGCAGGAGATGAGTAATAGAACAGTGTTTCCCAGACCCCAGTGCAGTGGAACAAGGGAGCACATCGTGAGGCTTGAGGGGGGCCATTTTAGGATAAACATAAGGTAGAACTGTTGTCCAGAGTGGACAGTAAACTTGTGGAACTCACTACTCATGAGAACTGGTAATGATTAACACTCTGAAGTTGAGAAAAATGTATGAATGACAGAGGCAGAAAGGGAGCCCAGGCTGCCTGGGGGCTCATCTCTAGCCCAGGACCCAAAAGAAAGATGGCACAAAAACAGTGGCCTCCCGGAATAGCCCTCGATGACTCTTTTTAGGGACTGAACGGACGCAGTACTGACACAGGTGGCCTCTCCCTGCCTCTCACCATGTCCTCTGGAGAAAAAAAGAAAGAAAGAAAGAAGAGGAGCATTCTGCTTTGCAGCCAATAAGAGAGGGGCTCTTGTATCGATGAACAAAAGTCTCCACCAGACAGTCAGTGCCATGGAAACCAAGCTGGGCTGCAGGAATGCAGGCGGCTGACGGGGCTTCTGGAAAGGCCGGCTGGCAGGCAGGCTGAGCTTTCACCTCCCCAGACTGACCCCGCCTGACACGTAGCTAGGGCCCACCGACTCTGGGGAAAAGTTTCACAATTTACTTCTTAACTAGGAATGGGAGGGTGAACGCATCCCCTCCAAAAAAAAAGAGATGATGGAGAACCACCTGTCCTTCCATTCAGTCAGACTCCCCCCAAAGTGTTCTGTCCAGCTAATGGAATATACACATGCATGTACACGCACACACACACTCCTGTGCACATGCATACACACAGGAAAACCTCCACCTTCTGGCCTGGCAGGGCAGAGGCTGCTGTGCTGTAGCAGCTGCTGCATCTCTCCCAGCAGGAGAGCGGCAGCACCGTGCAGTGGTGAGGTGCGGGCTCTGGAGTCTGATGGCCTGGGTTTGAATCCCAGATCCGCTACTCAGGCTGTGAGATATCATTAAAGTACATACTGAGTCCTATTTTCCCCATCTGTAAAATGAAGCCCAAGGACCCTTTTGCCTGGATGCTATGTGGCTTACATATGGCATAAAATACCCGTCACACATTGAGTACTTGACATTAGGTAGCATCTAGCCCACAGCCTGCAGAGTGGACACTTAGTTCATATTTCTTGAATGAATGAACAGATCTGCTTGCTTATTTATTTATAACTAACAAAGCACAAGTTCTGTTTTGTTTTTTTTTTTTGCGGTACGCGGGCCTCTCACCACTGTGGCCTCTCCCGTTGCGGAGCACAGGCTCCGGACGCGCAGGCTCAGCGGCCATGGCTCACGGGCCCAGCCGCTCCGCGGCATGTGGGATCTTCCCGGACCGGGGCACGAACCCGTGTCCCCTGCATCGGCAGGCGGACTCTCAACCACTGCGCCACCAGGGAAGCCCGAAAGCACAAGTTCAATTAGAAATATATGACCTCGTCCCTAATATGTCACGGAATTCCCTCAGAAGCCTAAGAGGATAAAACTTTAGCAAACCTCAGTCCACAGCTCTCTGGTCCAAGCAAGACTGGGGTTCAGGTACCTCCTGCAGGTCCAGGCTAAGGACCCCTGCTGGCCTCTGTACAGCGACATCACTGGCCTCTGCCCCACACAAGCTGCAGTCCCTGATTCTCTTACCAGTCAGGACCACCTGGTTCCCAGACCCATGGGAAGTCTGAGGGGAGAGGAGAGGGCACGGGTCTCTCCCATCAGACATGCACAGCAGCATGCGTCAGGTCAGCCAGATACCCTCTGAGGTGCTGCCTGGCAACTGGACGGAGGCCATTCCTTCCTGTTATGTTCACCCCGGGCCCCTGCTCCACAGAGAGGGGCCGCAGAGAAGGGGCTGTGCTCAGGACATGCCGGCCCCAATGCTCTATGCAGACAGCACAGAGCACTGATTAGCATTCTGCCGGCAAAGCCCGCATCTCAGCAGCTCCCACCCAGACAGGCAGGGGGAAAGAACTGGAACTCTCCTACTAGCCCCATCTCATTTCAGATTTAGAAAGAGGGAGAGGGAGGATCTGCAGCTTGTCTTTGTTGCCAAGGACACTGGCCCTGGTGCTCTGGCAGGAGGCTTGTGTGTGCTGCAGTTTGAGCACAGCTGGCCCAGCTCTGCAACATCTTGCCTCTTGTTGGGGGCTAGAAGGAGGTGCTCAGCCAATAGAACCCTGAGGGGCTTGAGGCCCAACGGCTTTGCTCCAGCAATGGGTTAATGAGCGGTCATGTGTGGCCACATTGCCCGTTAGACAGTTCAGGCCCCGCATCTTGATCACCAAAAGGAAAGCTCTCAAGCTATACTGAATCAAACAGTTGGATCTAAAGAAGTGTGTGTGTGTGCTCATTAGACTTAAGCCCAGGGACAATGGTTTAGGGAGGGCTACTAAACCCACAAATGTATATATTTTTAAATCTGCCCCGCTGGCTTGTTGCTGAAACCAGAAACTCTACCTTTACTAAATTATTCTCTAGCTAAGGACTCCCTTCTACCTGAACCCTGTTCTCAAACGAAAACATTGCCAGGAAGGAAATGATTAACTCTTTCCTTCTGGGTGGCCAGTTAGGCCCTTAGTATGTTGGAGGTGAGGGGGAAGCTGGGAGGGAAAACAAATGAAAGAACGCTAGCAGGAGGATAAAAATTCAGGGCAACAGATTTGCCATTAGGGACTTCCCTGGTGGCACAGTGGTTAAGAGTCCACCTGCCATGGGCTTCCCTGGTGGTGCAGTGGTTGAGAGTCCGCCTGCCAATGCAGGGGACACGGGTTCGTGCCTTGGTCCGGGAGGATCCCACATGCCGCGGAGCGGCTGGGCCCGTGAGCCATGGCC
>NC_041232.1:63571236-63572350 GCF_002837175.3 Physeter macrocephalus | reverse complement strand
GGGAAGATCCCACATGCCGCGGAGCGGCTGGGCCCGTGAGCCATGGCCGCTGAGCCTGCGCGTCCGGAGCCTGTGCTCCACAAGGGGAGAGGCCACAGCGGTGGGGGGCCCGTGTACCGCAAAAAAAACAAACAAGAATCCACCTGCCAATGCAGGGGACACAGGTTTGAGCCCTGGTCCGGGGAGATTCCACGTGCCGCAGAGCAACCAAGCCCACGCACCACAACTACTGAGCCTGTGCTCTAGAGCCCATGAGCCACAACTACTGAGCTCACATGCTGCAACTACTGAAGCCCGCGTAGCTGGGCCTGCGCGTCCGGAGCCTGTGCTCCACAAGGGGAGAGGCCACAGCGGTGGGGGGCCCGTGTACCGCAAAAAAAACAAACAAGAATCCACCTGCCAATGCAGGGGACACAGGTTTGAGCCCTGGTCCGGGGAGATTCCACGTGCCACAGAGCAACCAAGCCCACGCGCCACAACTACTGAGCCTGTGCTCTAGACCCCATGAGCCACAACTACTGAGCTCACATGCTGCAACTACTGAAGCCCGCGCACCTAGAGCCCGCGCTCCGCAACAAGAGAAGCTACCGCAATGAGAAGCCCGTGCACCGCAAGGAAGAGTAGCCCCAGCTCGCCGCAACTAGAGAAAGCCCGCACGCAGCAACGAAGACCCAAGGCGGCCAAAAATTAATTGATTGATTAATTTAAAAAAATATATATAATCTTAAAAAAAATTTTGCCATTAATTTTCTCCTAGAGGAGAGTATGTTTTTGGAGAGGGCCCCCAAATGGGGAAGAGAATCCTTTCCACTTTTCACAATCATTCAATGATTTAAATCAAACTCTCATATCAAAAGGTCACCAACTATTTGCCAAGGGGAAGGGGGGGAGGGAAGGATTGGGAATTTGGGATTAGCAATTGCAAACTATTATATATAGGATGGATAAACAACAAGGTCCTACTGTATAGCACAGTGAACTGTATTCAATATCTCGTGATAAACCACAATGGAAAAGAATATGAAAAGAATATATATATGTATAACTGAATTACTTTGCTGTATAGCAGAAATTAACAAAACATTGTAAATCAACTACACTTCAATAAAATTTT
>NC_041232.1:63548933-63569690 GCF_002837175.3 Physeter macrocephalus | reverse complement strand
GGGAAGATCCCACATGCCGCGGAGCGGCTGGGCCCGTGAGCCATGGCCGCTGAGCCTGCGCGTCCGGAGCCTGTGCTCCACAAGGGGAGAGGCCACAGCGGTGGGGGGCCCGTGTACCGCAAAAAAAACAAACAAGAATCCACCTGCCAATGCAGGGGACACAGGTTTGAGCCCTGGTCCGGGGAGATTCCACGTGCCACAGAGCAACCAAGCCCACGCGCCACAACTACTGAGCCTGTGCTCTAGACCCCATGAGCCACAACTACTGAGCTCACATGCTGCAACTACTGAAGCCCGCGTACCTAGAGCCCGCGCTCCGCAACAAGAGAAGCTACCGCAATGAGAAGCCCGTGCACCGCAAGGAAGAGTAGCCCCAGCTCGCCGCAACTAGAGAAAGCCCGCACGCAGCAACGAAGACCCAAGGCGGCCAAAAATTAATTGATTGATTAATTTAAAAAAATATATATAATCTTAAAAAAAATTTTGCCATTAATTTTCTCCTAGAGGAGAGTATGTTTTTGGAGAGGGCCCCCAAATGGGGAAGAGAATCCTTTCCACTTTTCACAATCATTCAATGATTTAAATCAAACTCTCATATCAAAAGGTCACCAACTATTTGCCAAGGGGAGGGGGGGGAGGGAAGGATTGGGAATTTGGGATTAGCAATTGCAAACTATTATATATAGGATGGATAAACAACAAGGTCCTACTGTATAGCACAGTGAACTGTATTCAATATCTCGTGATAAACCACAATGGAAAAGAATATGAAAAGAATATATATATGTATAACTGAATTACTTTGCTGTATAGCAGAAATTAACAAAACATTGTAAATCAACTACACTTCAATAAAATTTTTAAAAAAAAGGTCACCAATTCTGCCTATGGAATGTGTATCTCTCCAAATAAACTCACTTTCACTTAAAAAAGAAAAAAAGCTCACTAAGATGGAAAATTCAAATCTGTCGACTACCTGGGTACCAATATCAGACAGAAAGGTCTCCTTAATGACAACATTTAACCACTCATTCTAAACAGGTAATTATCACTAATAAATATGCCAACTAAACATGGGAAAGAGGCTGTTAGTGGATGAAATAGAAACCAGAGGCAGAATTCAAACCATAACCCATCTCTCATTCCTTTCCCTTGAGGTCCTGGCATTATCATGGGCAGAGACTAGAAGTGAGTACCAGAAGCTCGCAGGCCTGGGCTCCACCCCAGTTCTGCCCTTGAGTCTTAGCTCTTTGCCCCTGGGTGTTTCCTCACCTGTTGCACTAGACCTGGTTTTCAAACTGTGCTCCCTGGTGCTCTGGGACCCAGAAATTCCTCCAGAAAAGGGGGAGGCTCAAATAACAAGGTTAACACTACTTGCAAATACCCAGCTTTGACCAGAACACACCTTCTATCTGCTTCATACGTTGGGGACCTGCACAAGTTCAATTTGAAAAAGGGCTCTGAGACTTTTTGGACGTTTGCAAAGCCCTGGATTAGATGTTCTCCAGGTTTCTTCCAAGGCTAACCCTCTACGGCTCACTCCTGCTGCCTCTTAGGGAGCTCTCTGGTTCAGGAAAGCCTGGTGGGCAGAGCAGTTGAGGGAGCTCCAGGATCAGCCATGAGTGAAGGGAGCAGCGCTTACCTGTGATTCTGCCCACCGTGCCTTTCACGAAGTTGCCAGCGTACCCAGCCACGTGAGCTCCAAGGCTGTAGCCAATCAAGTGAACATCCCCGAGAGAAAAATCCTCCTTCCCCTGCAGGAAGTCACAGAGGTGTGTGAGTGAAGTCTGTGGTCCTGAGCCCCCAGACCACCAACAATTCAACAAGTCAATCACGTTGGGGAGACGCGGGGTGGGCGGGGGGGGCAGTGTGGAGCTCAAAGCCACCGGGCTCACTGGAGACTAAGTGCCAGCCACAGCCTGCAGCAGGGTGCTCCCTGCCCACCCTCTTAGGCCCACGAGCTGCCGACCTCCTCATCCCAAACCTGCCTGGGACCCCAGAGTTGAAGCACCAGACCCTGACCGGGCACTCAGCAGTGGGGGTGGGGAGGTGGCGATTTGAACCCATGGCTCAGGAATCAAACTCGACAAGACGACCCAGGTAGAGGACTGAGGACTGTTCAAGACTCCTGACCAGAATTCTGCCCAAATTATTCAGATTCCATGGGCTTCTAAAAGGAAGCTCAGGCTGGAATTGCCCAGATAATAGGGTCACTTAGCCAGTGTAGCCCTGCCTCCCATTAAGTCCACTGATCTCAGGTAAATCATTAACCTATAAAAAGTAATTTAAGACCTCAAGATCTGTTTTCCACATTTAATGCAAGGCACTAAGCTACATTGGTTTGAACCAACCCTCCGTACCCTCAGCCCAGCCACCCTTTGGAGGCCAGAGCAGACTTCAGTAGGTATTTAAGATTACAAGCTGGTCCTGGCTTCTGAGGGCATCAGCAATTAATGAACCAAAAGGAAAATTTTCTTCCCGCAAGTAAAGTAAAAGGAAAAATCCAGAAATGTGTCAATAATTAGAAAGCTTTCTAAAAGTCCCAGCTTCCAAATATTTCAAGCAATACTTAATTCTGTAAAAATTGGAATCTCAAAGATATTCTCAGACTCCTGAAGTTCACTGTAACTGACCTGTCTGACCTGTATTTTTTTTTTACAGTCTTGGAATTTTTTTAATAAATTTATTTATTTTATTTTTATTTATTTTTGGCTTCGTTGGGTCTTTGTTGTCACGTGCAGGCTTTCTCTAGTTGCGGCGAGAGGGGTCTACTCTTCGTTGCAGCGTGCGGGCTTCTCCTCGCGGTGGCTTCTCTTGTTGCGGAGCACGGGCTCTAGGTGCATGGGCTTCAGTAGTTGTGTCTCACGGGCTCTAGAGCGCAGGCTCAGTAGTTGTGGCCCACGGGCTTCATTACTCCATGGCATGTGGGATCTTCCCGAACCAGGGCTCAAACCTGTGTCCCCTGAATGGGCAGGCAGATTCTTAACCACTGCGCCACCAGGGAAGCCCCTGACCTATATTTCTTTAAAGGGTTCAGGTTCAAGGTCCTGCTTGTAAAAGGAGATGACTCCCTTTGGTCCCGTTACCTGCAGCCAGTTGAGCATCCTGGCAACGCTGTGTCCCACCTCCCTTGTATTATTGACCGCGTCTGTGTAAAGCTGGTGAGCCAGCGGGAGCCAGTCCACCACCACGACGTTGGCTCCTTTCTCTCTTGTCTGCAGGGCTGACACGAGTTTGTACAGCCAGCTTTCAAACATGCCGCTCATCTGCAGAGAAAACAGGACTTTAAAAAAAATTCTTCTTCTGGGTTTCAGAAATCCTAATGAGTATGGAATTCAGTTCCATGACCTTCTTCCCAGCCACTTCCGGAACCTTCACATTGGCTACCCAGGCACCAAACACTTGCACATGAGCTGGGCCAGCCACAGGCAGGACTGCTACATGGGTGATTGTCTTCCATTGCGCTTGACATCTCCAGTTTTTCCCATCAAAGATGTCAGAGCTGGTGTCCTCTGCTGCTGCCCCACTGACCGATAGGCCCACTATGAGATATGAGTTGGTGACGATGCTGGCCTGAGGTTAACCCAAGTCCCTGTCACAGGCAAGTAAGTGGCCTGGTCCATCATTCAAAGGCAACTGAGAAGGGTTGCCCTGGAGAATTAGTTTCTTTCTCAGAGATGCAGGGAGATTCTGTCTCTTAGGCAAATGCAGAGTTAACAAATGACCCCTTCCCACAAGCCATCTCTGCCATCCTTCTTGACGCCAGAGTAGGGAAGATCTGTCCCTGGAATCCCAAATTAGAACTCAGAACACACTTTCCCACAGAAACAAAGTGTAAATGGTGACTAGGTCCAGTTGTAAACCCATCCACAAGTACATTATTAGACAAATAGATTTTCTGTGCCTGGCCTGGGAACCCTAACGCCATTTACAATCTTGCTTCTATGGGAAACTGGTGTTCCAAGTTCCAAACAGATTATAAAAGAACTTTCTGGAATGCGACCCATTTGTAAGTTGCAGGCAGTTTGTATTTGCATTTTTTGACAGGGGGCCTTATCAAGGTTCAAATGCATAATTCTAATCATAGGCTGTGGGGTGAGGATGGATGGCAGGCCCTTAATCATCTCTTCAATTATATTAGGTAGGTAGGTGCCTACATACCACCCACCCCCACCAGGCCTGACCCCAACAGTTGGTGATAGACCTAAAGACCCAGAAAGCATGTAACGGATATGAATTTCTCATCATTAAGAGGAGGAATGTCCCCTCCCAATTAGCCCAGGCAGAAACCTGCTCACTTAATAGTGCCATTTTCCTACAGACTGCCATTAGATGAATGAATAAATCCCTCGCTGGTCAAAAGCTTCTGAGGCTGAGTGTTAAAGCCCTTTTTTGTTGAAGTTCGTCATGGGCTTTTCAATGTGAATTGCTCAGCTAGGTCATATAAAGACTCCAGTGCCTTTAAACGGAGCCATTTCTGTGCAAACAGGAGGGCACCATGCCAACCAGGGCCAGCCAGCCAGGCCAGATGCCTCCTCACAGACTCTCTGAGCCAGTCAAGTTGCTTCAGTTCAGCTCAGCTCTTACGGAGGGATGGCCCCCGCGACGCAGTGGTTGACCAATGTAATTAAGCGTAATTAGAGGGCCCCTTAAGAGCCAGTGGAGCTGGGCTGCTGCCCTCAGGAGAGCCACTTTCTGAAAGCCCGCTGTGTGCCAGTGTTAAATACCGCCCTGCTGGAGTCCAGATTGGCCCCTTAGCAAAGTGCCCATTACATTCTTCACAGCTGTCTGAAATACAAGCAGCCCACAAGAAAAGAGGGGGAGAGAGAGTGGAATCTGGAAGCACCAGTATTCTTTCTAATTGACCAAAACAAAGGAAACCAAATCTCCCGGAAAGCTGTAGAGCTCCCTCCCCCAGAGGCTCACCGTCCATCCATGAATGATGAAAAAGGTTTTGGCTGTCATGTTGAAGCCACAGTCTTCTAAGGGCTGGTTGTGGCCAAAGGAGAGGTAGCATCCTTCATGCTCTGGGTCCTCAGAGGTGCGGAGGTTAAATCTCACAGGGGGTTTGGCAGCAGCCAGTACAACCCTGGATTTGTTGAGCTCATCTGGGGAGAAATAACAGAGCAAGGGTATAATTAGCAGGCCTGGGTAGTGAGAGATCTAGGGTCTAGTTCTAATTCACTCTTGAGCAAATTACTTAACCCCACTGGGTTTCAGTTTTTACATCTGCTGAATGTTCCCTCCTCACCTCCCAGAAGAGTTGCGAAGATGTTATAAAAGGGACATCTCACCAATATTTGAGTATTAATTAGTCACTAGGATCAATTACCGCGAATCTGAAATAAGTCTCTCTTGCTTTTCTTTCTTCTTCCCCATCCAAACGAGTTCTCTTTCCTTCCCTCAAGTTACTTGTTTCAGGGTATGGGTCCTTAATTCTTTTCCTGCAATGCTTGGGACCAGTTGAGTTTCAGAATTCAGAAATTCTCAGATTTTAGAAAGGTATTATGGCATATATATATATAATATACTATTATATATATTATTAGATAACACCCCCAGCAGGGTCTGGGGCATTCCCATTCATCAAACACACCAATAATATTTCTGCAGGGAAATACATAACTACTCACACTAGAGGGGAAAAAAAAAAAGATTCTAAATACCCTCTTCTCGGTTCAGGTCAGTTTTTGCTGCCAAATGAGTAAGAGTTCAGGTCAGGTAAGGTCAGTTCTTGCTGTCAAACAAGTTACCAAACAAATTTTCAATGTTCAGAGATGTTGGATTTTGCAATGGGAGGTAAGGAGCTGTTGACCTCTTATGCAATGGGTTTCCCTAATGCTCTCATCTCGATTTCAACACTTGCTCCAAAGACCTCATGCATCTTCAGCGCTCCTTGCGGTACCAGACATGTGCCAGACATTCTTCTAGTTTGTTGAATAAATTAAATATGTTATTGAAGCCATGGAGAAGCTCATAAGAGCAGTAAAACCTCTCTTTTCAGCTCCACTGCACACACACAGTGCCGTCTAGGAGATGGCCCTACTGCAAAACACAGCCCACGTCACTGATGGTCCCTATGGCCTTTTAACACTAGGTACTGTCATCACCACGCTATTTCAGAAGGTCATAAATGAGCCTCATCTAACATTCTTCCAACCATCCAGGATACCATCCCTTCATAACAGGCTAGGAAATTAGAAAATCAAACTGTCCGGTCACCCAGAAGTCAAGTGAAAAGGTACCAAATGACCATCCCAGGAGCTTCATTTATCCCAGAGTTAAAAAACAAATGGAGTCATGGAAAGAGAGACCAGAGTGGTGGACAGGTTGGTGGTGAAGCGGACAAGGGGGAGGACAGCAATGCAGCAGATGTAAAAAGGGTAAGGTTCCAGAAAATACTGCTCAATATGCATGAGCAGAACTTTGTCATTAAAGTAATGAACAAAAGCCCCAACTGACAGAAATTTGAACCACGGACATAAGTCATTCAATATCTTGCAATTTCCACCCAGATAGCCACTCACAGAGACCAGGTGGGAAGTCCAGGAAAAAAGGAAAGGGAGTCTGCTGGCTTCCTGGCACCGACTTGTGGATAAACTCACAAACTGCCATAAAAGTTTCACCTTAGCAGCTGGCTCTCTCTGACACCACAGTTCTCTAGCTCATTTCTACTACTTCCAGCCTGAGTCACTTCAGCCTCTGGAACTTCATGATCGTCCTTCATCCGGATGTCCTCAGGTTCATTCTCTTACCTCCTTCAGTTCCTTGCTCAGGGGTCAGCTCCTCAGGGAAGGAAGCCTGGTCACAGGCTAACACCGCACCACCTTCTCCCACCAGCCCTCTGTACTTTCCTCCTCTGCTTTATTTTTTTCCATAACACTGAGCACTATTATATATTTTAATTAGTTGACTAGCTGTTTTCCCACCACTGAAATGTAAGATCCATGGGGGTAGGGGTTTACTCCCATTTTGTTCACTGCTCTATCCCTCACTCCGAGAAAGCATGCCTGGCAAATAAATACTTTTCTGAATGAATGAAATGGCCCCCAAATACTCAGAATCACAGAACATAGAAGTTGGAAGGAATGTTAGCATTCTACAGGAGAGGAACTAGAGATGCACCCTACCCTGGTTCAACTGCACTAGAGTTGGGAACATGTTAAATAAAACAAGTTTTTTCCATTCATTCCAATTAACCTCCTGCATGCACATAAGCAACATGGACCAACTTCATTTGACCCAACCTCAGCAGAAGAGTAGAAGATGAAATAATAGTGTGTGGTTCAGAGGTTCCCCGCTCTCCTCTGCTTAACTAATTGACTTGGTACTCCCACTGGGTGACCCTACCCTCGCTCTTCAGGGGCAGGTTCCTCCAGTAGAAAAGACTGCCACGCAGAACTCAGAAGAAAAGCTGGCAGCTGGGAGGAGGAGGAGGGAGAGGCAGCAAGAGGAAGAGCGAGGGCTGGAAAGACTTGGGGAAGAGGAGGCCGGCAACCTGGGGAATAAGCCCAGCAGCTTCTCTGCACAAATTACTCACCTAATACTCCCGGCAAGCACTACTCAAACCAGAGCCAGCTACCCTGATACCTTAACTTTCAAGACACCTACACCGAGATTAAAAGGAAGGGCACCAGGTGACAGAGCTCTAACAACCTTCTTGCCTCGAAAACCCCAGGTTCAAAGAGGAGGACAAGGTTAAATAGCTGCTGGCAGCTGACTGGACAGCACCGAGAGGAGAACCGTATAACGACAAGGGGGTGGGGCGAGAGCGAGCCCGGGCGAGCGCACCGGCAGCCTGCGGCCTCTTGGATGCCTGGCTGGGGATGTCCCCGTCGGAAGCGCCGAGGAACAAGTGATCTCCAAGGCTGGTTAGGGGGAGCAAACGGACAGCGCAGGGGGTAAGGAAGGAGAATGTCGCAGGATCGAGGAAGAAGGGTGTGCAAGACAGAGGGGAGCTGGCACAGAAAAGAAGTTGTGGGCTGTTCATAAAAACAAGGACACGTTACCTTGCAGCCGACCCTCTGGACCAAGGGTTGCGGGACCTCCCGCGGCAAAACAACAGTAGGCGCTCCAGAGGCACAGCAGAAGACCGGAGTTTCTCATCCTTCCCGGCCACATCCCCTTCCCCCAAACGGGACTTTTAGAAAGACCACACACACACACAAAAGAGCCGCCTCTCAAACGATGTTTCCAGCAGTCCGAGCCCGTAAGACCCGAAGTGGGAAGGCTTCTCTCGACCAGAGAGAGTGGTGGCCTTAGACAGCTGCAGGTGGAGAAGGTGGAAAATGGAAACTTGGCTAAACTGAGCCACGGGGTGGTGAGGGGAGTGCGAAGATGCTCCAACCAGATCTGCCCTCACCCGTGCCGCTCGCCCGGGAAGCCAGGGCTCGCCAATGTCACACCGCGAGCTCCCGGGCGAGGTAGTTTTTTAAACTATTGGAGTCATCTGACCCATCGCCAGATGGTGATTTGCATAATTTATTCCCGTCCCCGGACTCTGATTGGTCACACCTTCGCTGAAGCCCGAACAAGACTCCCCAAAGTTTGAATGAAAGCGCCGCACACCCACCGCATGGACACTCCGCACGCGCCGCCTTGTCTCCTCCCCAGTCAGCTTCGCGGGCAGCCGCGCTCTCGCCACCCCACTTTTCCCTAGTGTCCACTCCCGGACCCTAGATTCTCCGCTCGCCCCTGCAGCCCCAGGAGGGTCATTGCCCCAAAGCCCTGTTCCCGCCGCGCTTGCGATCGCTGGAGAAGGAAGGTTGTCCTCTCCAAGGCGCAAAGCCATGCCCGCGCCCGAAATGATCTCTCCTCGCCCCGGGCCAGGGGTACGGATGGAGGAAAGCCACCTGGTCACCCTGTGGTCCTTCTTTTCGCCCTTTCCTCCTGCGCTCCTGCCTAGCGAGGCCCGCGACAGGTGCAGACGGCGTGATCAGACAATAACCCGGCAGAGCCGGAGGGGCTGCGGGCTGTGGCCTGGGCGTCAGAATCGCTCAGACCACTCTCGGAGTCCTCGCTCAGCCACTAGCTGCAAAACTCGCGGCAAGCCACCCAGCTTCTCCAAGGCCTTCCCTTCGTCCCCAGTACGCGGGCGGTAACAGTTCCTGTCGCTTAGGGATGTTGGGGAAATTTAAAAACCTACAAGCGCTCAGTGCGGCGCCTGCCGCGTGGTAGGCGCTCTCACACCTGCGGGTGGAGGACTAGAGGGATGCCAGGCGACACTCCCCAAAGGAAACAGTGAGCCAAGCTTGGGGATCTCGGACGCATAACCAGCGCCAAGAGTCGGCTGACGCGCGCAACTACTTACTGAGGGGAATTAGGCAGCTTCTTCCTCTCCCTCCTCATTTTTTCCCTCCTCTCCTTCCCTTTATTGCGCGTGTCCCTGCTCCTCCCACGGATGCCGGCTCCATCTCAGCCCGGGGGACCCCGGGACCGAGCGCGGCGAGCGCCTCGACCTTGGCGGGGAGCCCGGGGCGCTAAGCCGGCAGCGGCCGGGACAGCTAGGGAGCGGCTGCGCCTCAACCGCCCTCGGGAACCCCGAGGAGGTGGGAGATATACAAAGCGCCGCGGCGGGGCCGAGCACCGCCATCCCTCCTCCTTCCAGCCAGAACTGGCTCTCCCAGACTACACCTTTGACTGCGAGTAACCCCGCCGTCGCCAGAACCAGTCCCGCTCCTGCCTGGGGAGGAAAAAGGCCCGAGCAGCCCCGCGCCCCTTCCTCCCTGGTGTCGGGGGCCCCTCCTGGAAGATCTGTGTGGGGAAACCAGTCTGGAGGAGCAGGTCCTGTTCCAGCCTATCCTCGTTACTGTTGTTACTCCAGCTGCCAGCAAAGCACACTTTGTCCCTCCTGTGTGCTATAATTCATTAACAAGAGGCAGGCCGGCTTTATTTTTTCAGTGTAAAACTCGATGTATTTTATGGGATGGTAAATGGCACCCCCAGATACGTTTTTTCCCTCCTCTTACCGCTCTCCTTCTCCACTGGCAAACTATACAGACATAAGTCAGGTATCGTCTCCATTTTACAGATGGGAAAACTGAGTCTCGGGAACAGGCTGCCGGTCTGAAGCAGGTCTGACAACCAGATCTCTCTCTTCTGCTCTCAGTTTGATTTAGCCAGTTGACCTCTAAATATGAGCCTTTGGGAGCCATGTCTCCATCTCTTCAGTGGTCCCGTCAGTAGGTGAGTCAAAAATCCCCTTATCTGGGGACTTCCCTGGCAGCACAGTGGTTAAGAATCCGCCTGCCAATGCAGGGGCCACGGGTTGGAGCCCGGTCCCGGAAGATCCCACAATGCCCCGTTGCAACCAAGCCCTGCGTGCTACAGCTATTGAGCCTGCGCCCTAGAGCCTGCAAGCCACAAGTACTGAGCCCGCGGGCCTAGAGCCCATGCTGCACAACAAGAGAAGCCACCACAATGAGAAGCCCGCGCACCTCGAGGAAGAGTAGTCCCTGCTCCCTGCAGAAAGCCGGTGCACAGCAATGAAGACCCAATGCAACCAAAAAACAAAAAACAAAAAAAAACCCCCAAAAAACCCTCTCTGTTCTGTTACTCGAATCACAGTCCCTAGAACCTTACCTGGACAGTGTGGAGGGTGTGTCTTGGGGACCTCTGTCACAAGTGAGATCCCCTAGGAGAGATTAGGTACTCCTACAAAGTTGGTTATCCTACCTGAAAACAACGTAGATTCAACAAGATCAGCACCCATCTTTTTTACGTTTTATTGCCAGTTGGTTACAGTGCCCTCCTGTGTCTTTATATTAAAACATCATGTGAGAACTTCCAAAGGACATCACGAAATTATAATCACAGTATTAAAGTAATGTATAACATCAACTGTCTGTTATGCAAAGCATAACATATGTATAAAATATGCAAAACGTATTTTCCTGAAGAACCATGAGGAGATTTGGGGAGCCTCCAGTGTGGAGGAAGTCCCTGCCTGGGGAGTTTCAGCAGAAACTTCTGTTTGTGTCGCAGTCAAAGTCTCAGGGTCTCAGGTTACTCTAGCAAAGGTTCTGGTTATTCTTTTAGGCAGTTTGTCATCTGAAGACACCTGCCTATGTTAGAGGAATGAATCTCCCTCTCATGAGAGGAGCCCACTTTCCACTTTAGAAGCCTCCCTTGCAGCTAGAGTTCCTGGTTTAAACTCAGCCAATCAAACCCTGAGGTGAAAGCAAGCGAGCCTGAAGGCACACAGCCACTCCACTCTGCCAGCCGGGCAGCAGCAGCCAGCTCTAGTTTCGGGGGGGCAGCAGTGGCATCACCCCCAGACCAGTCTGCAGTGGGACTTGGGCAATGCAGTCTGCCTGAGTATACTTTCCAAGCCTGGTTCTTTTGCCCTGCAGATATTCTGATTGCTACCTAATATGTTTTTAATGAGTCCCTCTTCTGCATAAATGAGCCAAAGACTGTGTTGCTTATAACTAAGAAGATGATTTAATCACCCGATGCTTATTGAATGGCTACTGGAGTAAAACACTGAGCACCCCAAGGAATGTTCAGGAGGCCATCCGTGCTCTCACAGACATGATGTTGAAAGTGTGGTATGTAGGAGTTACCAGACATCTGGACCAGTGCTGTCCAATAGAAATATAATACAAACCACATGTCTTAGTCAGCTATAGCTGCCGTAACAAAATATCATAGACTGGGTGGCTCAAACAACAAGAATTTCTTTTCTCACAGTTTTCAGGGCTAAATGTCTGAGATTAGGATGCCAGCATGGTCAGGTTCTGATGAGAACCCTATTCCTGTTTTGTAGGTAGCTTCACTGTGCCCTCACATGGTGGGGAGAGGGAGAGCAAGCTCTCTGGTGTCTCTTCTTATAAAGGCACTAATCCCATCGTTAAGGTCCCACCCTCAGGACCTCATCCAAACCTAATGGTCTTCCAAAGACTCCATCTCCAAATACCATCACATTTCGGGGTTAACGCTTCAACATATGGATGGCAGTGAGGGAAGGGATTGTTGAAACACAATTCAGTCTAAGCACCACATATGTGATTTTACCTTTTCTAGAGTCCACATGAAAAGGTAAAAGAAACATGTGAAACTAATTTTTTAATAATTTTTTGTTTAATGAAATATATCCAAACTATTATTACTTCTACACGTAATCAAAAAATTACTGAGGCTATTTACATTCTTGTTTTGAAATCTGGTATGTTTTTATACTTACGGCACATGTCAAATTGGATTAGCCACATTTAAAATGGTCAATAGCCACATGGAGCTAGTGGCTACACTATTAGCATACATAGACGTAGAGTGTTAAACCTAAAACAAATCTGAGAGATCACTTAGTACAACCATCTCACTTTACAAATCATGAGCCTAAGACCCAACCAGATTGACTCACTTGCTCAAGGTCACACAGCTAGTAAAAAAGCAAAGGTGGAACAAAAATCCAAGTTTCTGATTCCAGGACTTCCTCTCTCTGTCTGAAGACGGAGAAGATGATGGAGAACTGAGAGGACCAGACTTAGTGGAAAGTCTAGAATAAAAATCATACCACTGGTTCAAAAAAAGAAGGAAAAAACTAGCACAAACTGGATCCCTTCAAATATTTATTAAACCTCTGTCACAGGCCCAGCATTATGCTAAATGCTATAAGCAACTCAAAAAGAAATGGAAAATATAATTAAATGCACAGCGTACTCAAACTGCACTTTCCAAGGTCCGAGAAGAGAAAAATATAAGTGAATCAAACTGATAGAAAAGACTATTAGGTGGAGATGGGACTTAAAAAGACTTTAAAGAATGGAAGGGCCTTAAGTGCCAACTCTTGGCTGGCACTTGGATCCCCCTGAGTGACGTACTGACCACAAAGTTTGGAAAGGGAGCGCCAAACCTCCATCCGGGGGTAGCATTCCTCTGCTTACTTGGCTGTTAGTTCTGGGTGACAAGCAGGAGTTAAAGTAGCCAGACTCTTCTCTTGATAAATTCAGAGACCTGAGGTCTCCAACTCCCGAAGCTTATATCACTCAGAAGCAACATTTCCTCCAAAAGGAATAAGCTAGAGAAGCATTTCCGCATGTGGGCCTGGGATGTTAATAGGTGTTACATGGAATAAGTATGGGAACACTGAGCTAAACAAGCTAAAACAGGCTTCTTCACTGCAGGACTTCTCAGGACCTTTATTATACTTTAACCCTTCAGTAGCTTCAGGTTCGAGATTAAGACCCTTCAAATGGCCAACACCCTCCATGGACTGGCCCAGGCGAGAGGCACCACTCTGTCTCCCACCACCCTCCTCTCCTCTCTCTGCCTTCCTGCTACCCTGGCCTTGTCTTAGCTCCTTTATCTGCTCTGTCCAATCCAGTACCCACGGCCCCCTGAGCACTTGAAATGTGGCAAGTCTAGACTAAGTGTAAAATGCATACCAGATTGCAAAGACTTAAAACCAAAAAATATATTTAAAATACTGCACTCATAATTTTTATGTTGATTAAATGTAGAAATGACAAAATCATGGATACACTGAGTTGGGTAAAATATATTACTAAAATTAATTTCACCTTTTTCTTTTTACATTTTTAATGATTGCTGGAGAATTTTTCATTACATATGTGGCTCATATTATATTTCTAGTGAATGTTCTAAAGCATCAGGATTTGGCTTTTGACCTAGTTAATGCTAACTCTTATCAAATTTCAGATATCTGCTTGTGTCCCTTCTTCAGATAAACTTTTCCTGACCCCTGGCCTGGGTTTCCTATAAGAATGCTGCTTTCTTTTATAGAACTTACCTAGGTCTTTAATTAGACATTATTTGTTTGGTTATTTGATTAATGTCTCTCACCCTGTTGGTGTATAAGCTCCATGAAAGCAGCAACTGGATTTGGTTTTGTTTATTATTCTTTCTCCCAGCGTCCAGCATAAAACCTGGTGCATAGAAGGCTCATCAAATATTTGTTGAATGATTACGTAAATGAAGTGTGTGATGAATCTCCAAGAAAGGGACAAAGTATTCAGCTTTTGCTAAATTAAGTTAACCACAGAACCCTCACCCCACAAAGGGTTTAGTGAAGGATCAGAATTCCCCAGGAACACAGTTTGGGAAGCACTGGATTAGGCGTTGTAACTACAGAGAGAGAGTTAACTGAGCCCCATTTTAAATCTCCATCTGCAATATGACCTCAGCTCGCCTATGTGCTGAAGGTAGCTCTGGGTAGGTTTGTTTTGTTTTGTTTTATGTTTCCCTTCCTCTGCAAGCCACAAGCTCCAATTCCTTGAATTCTTCCACTTTAGAAGACATCTAAAGGAAGCTGAGTTATTCTTTATTCTTAATAAAGAGATTTTTATGCAAATTCAGACATGCAGTTCATGAATGATTGTATGTTTTTCTCCTGCATCTATACAAGCATGGAAGAGGTGAAATATTGAGTTTAACCAGGACTTGGGGTAGTTTAAAGGAATTTACCTAAGAAAGGAGTCAGGCCTGACACATTTCTTTTGGAAAAAATAGCATGATAATGGGCTACATGATCAACTGACCCAGAGGATAAGACCCAGGGAAAGGTTGTCAAGTCACACTCATACCTCCCCAAAAAACAACCAGGGTGCTTCAGCTCACATGCCATTTTAACTCACAATGTTAAAGCATGTCTTCTGCAACTAGCCCTGCACACAAAAGCTAAATGACCGCTATGGGATCAGCGAAGAACTTGAGGATTCTGAGCAGCCTGGAGACCAGCACCTCCCAGGGAGAGGATGAGAGGGAGGATGGCGGCCAGCCCTGCTCGGAGGAAGCACAGCTGAGCAAACCCCGCCGCTCCACATGCCAGACCCTTTCACTCGTCCATCACTTCCACACCACAGAACACAGAGAGGAAAAGCCGAGGCAAAGGGGCTCATTGCCAAATTGAGAAGCATTTAAAGTGTTTCCAGTGACAGACTGGAGGGGTGGATCACCAAACGAAGTCCATTTTTAAATGCTCTGGGCCTTTCCAAAGCTCTGTGGGGAAAAACAACAAGAACAAAAACATTTAAACCTGATTCCAAAAGGTCTATTCTCTAGCAAAATATGTTACAAAGAACTGACCTCAGAATATTTAAATAGACCAGTAGGGACTTCCCCAGTGGTCCAGTGGGTAAGATTCCATGCTCCCAATGCAAGGGGCTCAGGTTCGATCCCTGGTCGAGGAACTAGATCCCTCATGCTGCAACTAAGAAGTCCACATGCCGCCAACTAAAAAAATCCCACGTGCCGCAATAAAGATCCCACGTGCCGCAACTAAGACCTAGTGCAGCCAAAATAAATAAATAAATAATTTTTTAAATAAAAAAATAAATAGACCAATAACCACAAGAAAAGATTGAGAGTGACCAATCATCCTATCCACACAGACCTCCAAAATGCCAGATGGATATTGTTCCCCAGGCAAATTCCCTCAAACTAATCCTTGATTAAATCCCATTTTTCACCTTTTTCTGTACCTACACCTACAAACAAGCTTGCTAAATTAAATTAGTAACTACTAATCTCAAGTGGTCTTTTAATTCTGCCTAGCAATCAACCATATTTCTCTAGACTCCTCCTACTCCTTCTCCTAGATGACACTCTCACACCTTCTTCTCTCCCCTCAGACCTCCAACATCTCTCCCATCCTTACTCTGAGCTGATGACCTGACTTCCCATTTTACTGGAAAAATAAAATCAATCAGAGGAGAACATCCACAAGCCACCACTGTCACACCCCCAACTATGTGCATCTGGACCCATGTCCTCAGCCTCCCTGCCAGTTACTAAAGATGAGCTGTCTGTGCTTCTAAATACCCCCCCCGCCCCCACACACATTAACACACCAGATTCCATCCCCTCTCACACAAGGACATCACTCCAACAATTTCTCCCTCTCTATTGGAGCATTTCCATCAACATACCAACACAAGTTACAAATTCTCCACCTTAAAAAAAATGCCAGTGACTCTACTTCCTTCCCCAGACTCACCCTATTTCTCTGCTGCCCTTTACAGTGAAATTTCTTTACAGAGTTCTCTATGCTCCCTGATTCCAAGCCCTCTCCTCCCATTTCCTCTCGAGCTCCAACTCCTCCCCCACAGCCCTGCCCACCAAGGTCACCCCACACCACACAGCCAGCTGTATCCTCAGTCCTCCTCTCGCTCCATCACAGTCACTGCCTCCTCCTTGAACTCATCTGGTGTTCTCGCTCACTGGTCCCTCCTCCCCAGTTTCAGTTTCCTTTACTGACTGACTTCTCATTGTTGGAGCATCCCAGGGTTCATCTATGGAACTCTTCTTTTTTGTTCATCTAAAATCACTCCCTTGATAATCTCATCTACTCTCATGCCTTCAAAGCCATCTATACGTGATTCTCCAGTATACACCTCTAGCCTGAACCGCCTCCCTGAAATCCAAACTTCTTTATCACCTTAGATGCCTAAAAGGCATCTCAAACCTACCATGTTCAAAACTGAATCCCTGGACTTCCCTGATGGCTCAGTGGTTAAGAATCCACCTGCGAATGCCGGGGACGCGGGTTTGAGCCCTGATCCGGGAGGATCCCACATGCCACTGAGCAACTAAGCCCGTGCGCCACCACTACTGAGCCCGTGCTCTAGAGCCCGCGAGCCACAACTAATGAGCCCACGTGCTGCAACTACTGAAGCCCGCGCACCTAGAGCCCGTGCTCCGCAACAAGAGAAGCCACCGCAATGAGAAGCCCACGCACCGCAACAAGAGTAGCCCCGGCTCGCCGCAACTAGAGCAAGCCCGCTTACAGCAATAAAGACCCAACGCAGCCAAAATTTAAAATAAATAAATAAATAAATTGCATTAAAAGGACAATATGTCATGACCAGCTGAGGTACATTCAACCTAGAAATATAAACATGGCTCAGTACAAGGAAATCTATAATTCGTCACATATATACATCAAAGGTGGAGAAAATAATTATTTCAACAGATGCTTGAAAAAATTAGAAATAAGATAATCCAGTAACAAGGGTGGTTACATAATTACTACACAAAAATCTCTACTTTTCCAATATCATAGGGAAGGGGTTTTTTTGTTTTGTTTTGTGATAGGTAAGAAGTGGATTTATTTAGAGAGAAACACACTCCACAGAGTGTGGGCCATCTCAGAAGGTGAGAGTGGCCTCATAGGGAAGGGTTTTTAAGCAGGATATAAACACAGAAGATAAAAGAAAGACATAATAATCTTGACTACACAAAATTTTTTTTGAACTTGTCTGCAGTAAAAAAAAAGAGTTTAAGCAAACTCAAAAGACAATTTAAACTGTGTTATAAAATATTTGTTACATGCAAGAACTTGTTTTATTAATTTTCAATAAAATTTTACCAAAAAAAAAAAGACAATTCAATATGCCACTTTCATGCAAATTACAAAAAGGATTTCCCTCCTTAAGATGCTTTACTTTTGGAAAAAGCTATCATGCTATACTAATTTTGTTAGGGCAAGACACTTCATTGCCATCTGCCAGAAAAATGGCATAACAAATATTGAAATCTATGATTTCTATGATGTGAATAACATCTGCTAGGTTGGACAGCATACAACCCACACAACCATTAAAAACATCTATAGTCTAGACTTAGATCATTGAAAATAGTATTATTCACTTATATGAACATCCACCAGGATTAAAAGTTTGTGTGGGATACAACTAAAAAAAATTTTTTGTTGTTGTTGCAGAATTATAAGCATTCTTGGTCTCTTCCCAAATTCCAGTAATATCCTCTAATCATTGAAACAATCATAAACACTGCCAGTTTTCCAAAATGTCCCCAGGAGATGGCACTCCTCTTGGAGAACAATGGTCTAGATTGATTGGAAGGCATAAAGGAAGACTTTAACTCTTCATTTTATGCTTTTCGATACAGCTTGGATTTTTCACCATGTGCATAAGAAATGAATAATTAAATATAAAAATATAAATAAACTAAATTTCTACTCTAGAGAGGAGCTAAGTATTAGGGATGAAAGAGTGATTCCAATAAAAGACACGCAATATTTATCCCAGTACGTAATAGTAACAGAGGTCTGAGGTCCACCAAGGTCTCAGCAGTAACTAGTTTGAAAGAACTTGGTCCAGAAAGCCAAGAGCTTGACTCTCTCCCAAGAAAAACATCAGCAACCACCCCGACTGTGTCTTGCATCTCTAAATAGATGGATGGCATAGAGTGCAGTAGTGTTCAGACTTGTTCAGATGAGAAAGCAGCTGAAATGCTTTTTGCTGATGCTTTTTGCTGAAGAGCGTTAAATGTTAAAATATTTCATTCCATCATATAAACTATGATCTCACATAAAACTGTTTGTTTAGCTAAAGTGCGTTGCTTTAAAATGTCAGTTTAATTAAGTTTACACACTACAAAATAAAGTGAAAACACAATTACAGATGAAAAACCAGTTTTCAAAGCATTATTAGCCAGTTCTGAGTTTTTCCGTTACTACTCCTTTGTTACTTATTTGTGTTCTTTTATCTGTTGGAAGCACGCAAGTAGTAGAAAGCACAGAAACTTTAAGAAAAATGATGTCTTTTCTGTAAGCCTAAAATGAATTCAAAATAAAGCTTTTTAAAATGGTAAAATTGAAATAAAGACTGTGGTTTAGTTAAGGGTATTGTACCAGTGTTGAGCCCTTAGTTTTGATCATTGTACTGTGCTTATGTAGGATGTCAACATTAGGAGAAGCTGGGTAAGGGATATGGAGGTCTCTGGACTATTGTTACAGCTTTTCTGTAAAGTAAAAATTAAGGGGCTTCCCTGGTGGCACAGTGGTTAAGAATCCGCCTGCCAATGCAGGGGACACGGTACGGGAAGATCCCACATGCCGCGGAGCAACTAAGCCCGTGTGCCACAACTAGTGAGGCCTGCGGACCTAGAGCCCGTGCTCCGCAACAAGAAAAGCCACCGCAGTGAGAAGCCCACGCACCACAACGAAGAGTAGCCACCCCTGCTCGCCACAACTAGAGAAAGCCCGCGTGCAGCAACAAAGACACAATGCAGCCATAAATAAATAAATAAATAAATAAATAAATTAGTCCAAATAAAGTTTTTTAAATTATGGGAGAAAACTTGAATTTGAGAATATTATTTTTGTCAATTTTTTCTGCAAATTGGGAGAAGGCAGTTATTCCATTTAAGTTAAGAATGTTTTATCTCTTTATGAAACTCACCAGAAGCAGCATAGTTTGGAAAACACAGGCTGGGATTGGGGGAAGCAATCTCAGCTTGCAAAAACCCCTTAAGTGATTTTAATCCACACCCTCAGCAAGAATCACTGGAGAAGTACACTCTAAGGTCTCTTTCCAATCCCTTTGTCTTGTCCACTTGGCAAATTCCTGTTCATCCTTAAAGGTCTAAGTCAGAAATCACCTCCTCCATGAGACTCTCCTTGCCAGGAAGACAACCAACTAGCATTCTGGAGACGCTGTTCCCAGATGAGGTGAATTTACGCTGTAAACCAAGAGGAGCCAACTGCCTCAATGGTAGACCATAGTGGATGTCATGAGTCTTAACCCAAATGCCCCCTGCAAGTCCAAGGCAGGCACCCGCCCCCAGCTAATGGGAGTGTCAGCTGCTGAGGATTCATAGCTGAGCCTCTCCCTGGGTTTGCTCTTGGCTTAAGGGAATTGCCTGCCCAAAGTCACTCTCCCTTCCCCCAAGGCAGCCGGTATATGATGTCTAGTGAACTGTGAAAGGGCCGGTTCCCTTTGCCCGAGTTCAACACAGCTTTGCAGGACTGACTGTGATATCTCTGTAGCATCACAGTTCAGCTCCTCCCTCTACCCTCTTGTGCTGTCCTGGACCCCTCAAAAGTAAGATCCCAAGAGCACTTCCCTAATAAGCCACCTGCACAAAAAATTCTGCTTCGAAGTTCATTTTCTGGGGAATCCATCCTAAGACAATCACAACTGCCAATACCTTGGAATTATCCAATTTATTTAAAGAAATTTATCCTTCATTTTGCTGTACAAATTCATATAACCCACAGGATAATTTGTTGCAGCATGTTTGCAATAGCAACATATTATAAACAAAGTCCATCGACAGAGAACTGTAAATCATGGCTGTGGTGGAATAATATGCAGCTGTACAAAAGAATAAGGAAGCACTTTATGTCATGATATGACCAATCTTCAATTTATAAATTTAAGTAAAAAAGCAAGGTATAGAAGAGTGTGTAGAGTATGCCATAATTTTGTTTAAAAAACAAAAAGAAAATATATATGTACATGTTTATATATTCATAGAATATTTCTGGAAGGATTTAGAAGAAACTAGAAACATTAGTTGACTCTGGGAAGGACATTTGAGTGGCTGGAGGAGGGGGTGGAAATAACTTTTTGAGGTTTTTTTTTTTTTTTTTTTTTTTTAATCCCATAGCTTTTTTTGAACCTTTTGAATTTTGAACCACATGAATACCTTATTCAAAACTAAATAGATGAGGGACTTCCCTGGTGGCGCAGTGGTTCAGAATCCGCCTGCCAGTGCAGGGAACACGGGTTCGAGCACTGGTCCAGGAGGATCCCACATGCCGCGGAGCAACAAAGCCCTTGCGCCACAGCAACTGAACCTGTGCTCTAGGGCCCACGAACCACAACTACTGAGCCCGCATGCCACAACTACTGAAGCCCGAGCGCCAAGAGGCTGTGCTCCGCAACAAGAGAAACCACCACAATGAGAAGCTGTGAACTGCAATAAAGAGTATCCCCCGGGCTTCCCTGGTGGCGCAGTGGTTGAGAGTCCGCCTGCCGATGCAGGGAC